>NC_041382.1:347302319-347334010 GCF_002162155.2 Triticum dicoccoides
CAGGGGGATCTGGGGCAGGGAGGCTGGTAGGGCGGCGGTGGTGCTGGGCAGCGGGCAACAGGGCGACGGGACAGCAGGGGCGGGGGCCTCCCAGGCAGGGAGGGTGGTTGCGCAGCGGCGGTGCTAGGCAGCGGTGGTGCGGGTCCGGGGGCGCGCAGGTGGAGAGAGAGGGGTGGGGGCGGGGAGAGAGGGAGGGGCGACCGTTAGAGGCCGTTAGTGGGCACGTTCTTTGCCGTCTGCTAGCGGACGGCAAATAATCTTTGGCCTCCGCTAGTGGACGACAAATATGGGGTTGTTGGGCTGTTAGGGTTTGGGCCTCCACTGGACCCCACCCACCTCTTTGTCGTCAGCCAGCCAACGGCAACGAACTGGCTGATGGCAAATAGGATCTTTGCCGTCCATTTTTTAGAAGCAGATGCCAAAGGCCTTCTTTGCCATCCGCTAGCAGACGCCAAAAAAATTCTATTTCCAGTAGTGTATGTGAGGGAGTCCTGGATTAGGGGGTGTCCGGATAGCCGGACTATAACCTTTGGCCGCACTCTCGGACTATGAAGATACAAGATTGAAGACTTCGTCTTGTGTCCGGATGGGACTCTACTTGGCGTCGAAGGCAAGCTAGGCAATACGGATATGGATATCTCCTCCTTTGTAACCGACCTTGTGTAACCCTAACCCTCTCCGGTGTCTATATAAACCGGAGGGTTTTAGTCCGTAGGACACAACAACTACAACATAGAATCATACCATAGGCTAGCTTCTAGGGTTTAGCCTCTCTGATCTCGTGGTAGATCTACTCTTGTACTACCCATATCATCAATATTAATCAAGCAGGACGTAGGGTTTTACCTCCATCAAGAGGGCCCGAACCTGAGTAAAACATTGTGTCCCCTGCCTCCTGTTACCATCCGGCCTAGACGCACAGTTCGGGACCCCCTACCCGAGATCCGCCGGTTTTGACACCGACATTGGTGCTTTCATTGAGAGTTCCTATGTGTCGTCGCCAGAAGGAAGGATGTCTCGTCTCGTCTTTAAATACGGCACTACTGCCGAGGGAGCTTTGGCTGTCGGCCAAACTCTTCGGCTACGCGGTTTCATCATGACCGCCGGTTCGGCCGCCGCGCCGACGATGACTTCTCGGGTCATCGAAAACAGCCTACATGTCAAATCGACACTCGCCGAACAGATGGATCCAATAGAGCTCGCCTCCTTAATCAAGCTCTTAGATCGCATCACCGCCTGTGAGTCGCTACGGACTATGATCGAATTGGGCTTAAACCCGGTCAAAGGGAGATTAACTCTCCGCCGGTCACCCATCACATTGCAGTGGTGGAGGAACAATGCGGCGACCTTTCCTCCATCTTGAGGACCAACTATGTCCGGATTCCCGAGCTCTCTGAGCCGGACGCCCGTTCGCGGGACGACAACACCCAATCCCTAAACTTAGAGTCAGGCAGCGGGCCAGGGTTATCGGGTCACACCCCGGAACCGGAACTTTCAAAATTGGAAATACCTCGGCCCCTGGATCCCAGATCAGGTGAGGGTTCGGATTCAATTCCACCCACCCACCAAAACATAAGCAATCTTTCCCACATCAGGCAAGAGCCCCAGGAAACAGTACATCACTACTGGGCCAGATTCCTCCTTGCGATGAACAAGGTTAAGGACTGTCGCGAGGAAGACGGAATCTTATTTTTCCGCAATAATTGCACGGACAAGGGAATCCTTAACGCCATAAATCGCCGTGAGATAACACGCTTCACTGACTTGGCGTCCATAGTACGAAAGTACTGTGCGATGGAAAGTGCCTGGAAAACCGAAATAAACTTTTGGGATAATCCGGACCTGAACACAAACCCAGTCCGAAATAAAAGGGTGCATTATCACAATACACCCGGGTTAACTACCAAAAAGCAAAAGCCCTCTATGGGGCAAGGAACCGTACTGGAGGGATGGCTCAACGGACCCTGCAGAATTCATAGTACAGCGGATGCAATACCAATGGACAGCCTTAGAGCATGTTGGATACTCCGGCAGGTGGCCAAAAGTGGTGAGGATCTACTCCTCCCAAATACCACAGGGCACCATCCCGTGGACAACAATACGGTGTTAACGGTCTTTGAGACCTTCGCGTCAAATAATAGACTCAAGCGAACACTCCGCAGCATGGACGAAATCTGCCACGTAGCAGCAATAAATCCTTGGAGTGACACGGCTATTACCTTCAATGCCAGTGACGAACCTAAATTCCGAACAGCCCGAGCACCAGCCGCGCTGGTCCTCAGTCCAATTGTGGACGGCTTTCGACTCACCAAGGTACTCATGGACAGCGGCAGCGGATTAAACCTCATCTATGAGGAAACTCTTCAAAAGATGGAAATAGGCTAGAGCCGCATTGAGCAAAGTAGCACAACCTTTAGAGGAATCATCCCCAGTCGGGAAGCACGCTGTGCTGGGAAAATCACACTAGATGTGGTATTCAGCACGCAGGATAATTACAGGTCTGAAGAAATTACATTCCAAGTGGCCCTGTTCAGCAGTGGTTATCACGCTCTTTTAGGACGGGAGGCATTCACAATCTTCCAAGCCGTACCACATTACGGGTACATGAAGCTCAAAATGCCCGGGCCCAACGGAATCATCACTCTCGTCAGCAATCCGGACACAGCACTCCGCGCCGAAAACAAAACAACCGCATTGGCCCTCGAGGCATTATCCGAAGCCCTCTTGGCCGAGGAATTAACTACGCTATGCTCCAAAGTGGACAGGGACGACGTGATACTCGACAAGAGATCCAAGTGCACCTCTTTTAAACCAGCGGATGAAATAGTCAAATTCCAAGTCCACCCAATGGACCCTACAAAAATAGCCTCCATCGGGGCACATCTAAGCCCCGCTGTGGACGCCGCACTACGGGAGTTCCTGGTTCGAGGGCTATTGAGGGAGTCTTGGATTAGGGGGTGTCCGGATAGCCGGACTATAACCTTTGGCCGGACTCTCGGACTATGAAGATACAAGATTGAAGACTTCGTCTCGTGTCCGGATGGGACTCTACTTGGCGTAGAAGGCAAGCTAGGCAATACGGATATGGATATCTCCTCCTTTGTAACCGACCTTGTGTAACCCTAACCCTCACCGGTGTCTATATAAACGGGAGGGTTTTAGTCCATAGGACACAACAACTACAACATACAATCATACCATAGGCTAGCTTCTAGGGTTTAGCCTCTCTGATCTCGTGGTAGATCTACTCTTGTACTACCCATATCATCAATATTAATCAAGCAATATGTAGGGTTTTACCTCCATCAAGAGGGCCGAACCTGGGTAAAACATTGTGTCCCCTGCCTCCTGTTACCATCCGGCCTAGACGCACAGTTCGGGACCCCCTACCCGAGATCCGCCGGTTTTGACACCGATAGTATGCAAGAGTTAATAGTATGTATTCTCATTTCAACCTCAATTATCCTCTAGTTGGTGGGGAAAGATCTAGGCACATATGGCCAGTCAAATATAGTTGATCATGAATTATTATTGTTGACAATTATCCCTTTGATAAATGAGTTGGGAGGCAAAATATTAAGCCCCTATCTTTCTCTGTATTCGATGGATGCCATTTGTTCCAAGAATTTGCTTTGAGTACTAGCAATCATAGAAGACTATATGATGATTGAGTATGCGGAGCTCTTACTTAGAGTTTGTTGAATAAGTCGAATTGCAACTGTTTTGTGACTAAGAATATAGGTTGTTGAGTTTCAAGAGAATTCATTGTTTGAACCTTAACATGTGAATTGATTGCTACTTTGTCAAGATGAGTTTTATGAGAAAGATTTACAGTTATGATGCTAGGAAAAGTGATTGAAATTATCATTGATCAAACTTATGCACTATGCTAGCTTTCACAATTCATAAATGATTTCTTTTATCATTTACCTCTCGAGGACGAGTCGGAATTAAGCTTGGGAATGTTGATATGTATCCAATGTATCTATAATTTAAGATGTACTCATGCCATGTTTAGAACAATTCTATATGGTTTTGGTATGATTTGCACGGAACTAACCCGGACTGACGTTGTTTTCAGCAGAACAACCGTGGTGTTGTTTTTTGTGCAGAAATGAAAGTTCTCCAAATGAGCTGAAACTTTTTGACGATTTTTTTGGAATAAATGAGACCCCTGAAGCTTCGTGGGAGGGCCAGAATAGCCACGAGGAGGGCACAACCCACCCGGGGGCGCCTGGAGCCCAACCCGTGGCGTGGTGGGATGTGCTCACCCTTCACGTGAAACCTCCGCCAAAAACTCATATGAGTAGAGAAACCATTAGAAATAACCCTAGATCAGTAGTTCCACCGCCGCAAGCCTCTATAGCCACGGAAAACCAATCAATACCCCGTTCCGGCACTCCGTCGGAGGGGGAAATCATCACCGGTGGCCATCTTCATCATCCCGGCGGCCACCATGATGAGGAGGGAGTAGTCCACCCTCGGGGCTGAGGGTTTGTACCAGTAGCTATCTATTTAATCTCTCGCTCATGTCCTTTAGATGTCACGATCTTGATGTATCACGGGCTTTATTAATATGGTCGGATCATATGGTGTTTTCCGCTCTCTATCTTGTTGTGAATTGAGTTTTCCCTTTGAGATTTCATTTTATAGGATAAAATACTTTTATGGATTTGAAAACACTAGATGTATGTCTTGCTATGAATACATGTGGTGACAATGGGGTATCATATTAATTCACTTGATATGTGTTTTGGCACTCCACTCGCGGATTCTCGAGGTGACATTGGGGTAATCTATGCATATGGGTTGATGCAAGTTCTCGTCTTTGTTTCTCCGGTAGAAATCTTGGGGCACTCTTTGAGGTTCTTTGTGTTGGATTGAGTATTATGAATCTGAAATTATTTGGTGTTATCTTAGTATGACCTCTTGCTAGATCGATTGGAAAGGATAACTTGGTGTTATTTTAGTACGAACTCTTGGATAGATCGATTAGAAAGAATAGCTTCGAGGTGGTTTCGTACCCTACCAACAATTTCTTCTTATTTTCTCCACTAGATAGGAGCTTGATGACCCACAAGTATAGGGGATCTATCATATTCCTTTAGATAAGTAAGAGTGTCGAACCCAACGAGGAGCAAAAGGAAATGATAAGCGGTTTCCAGCAAGGTATTCTCTGCAAGTAATGAAATAAGTGGTAACAGATAGTTTTGTGATAAGATAATTTATAACGAGCAACAAGTAACAAAAGTAAATAAGGTGCAGCAAGATGGCCCAATCCTTTTTGTAGCAAAGGACAAGCCTGGACAAACTCTTATATGATGTAAAGCGCTCCCGAGGACACATGGGAATATCGTCAAGCTAGTTTTCATCACATTCATATGATTTGCGTTCGATACTTTGATAATTTGGTATGTGGGTGGACCGGTGCTTGGGTACTGCCATTACTTGGACAAGCATCCCACTTATGATTAACCTCTATTGCAAGCATCCGCAACTACAACAAAAGTATTAAGGTAAACCTAACCATAGCATGAAACATATGGATCCAAATCAGCCCCTTACGAAGCAACACATAAACTAGGGTTTAAGCTTCTATCACTCTAGCAACCCATCATCTACTTATTACTCCCCAATGCCTTCCTCTAGGCCCAAATAATGGTGAAGTGTCATGTAGTCGATGTTAACATAACACCACTAGAGGAGAGACAACACACATCTCATCAAAATATCGAATGAGTACCAAATTCACATGACTACTAATAGCAAGACTTCTCCCATGTCCTCAGGAACAAAAGAAACTACTCATAAAACATAAATATGTTCATGATCAGAGGGCTATTAATATGCATATAGGATCTGAATATATGATCTTCCACCAAATAAACCAACTAGCATCAACTACAAGGAGTAATTAACACTACTAGCAACCTACTAGCACCAATCCCGGACTTGGAGACAAGAATTGGATACAAGAGATGAACTAGGGTTTTGAGATGAGATGGTGCTGATGAAGATGTTGATGGAGATTGCCCTCTCCCGATGAGAAGAGAGTTGGTGATGACGATGGCGGTGATTTCCCCCTCCGGGAGGGGAGTTTCCCCGACAGAACAGCTCTTCCAGAGCCCTAGATTGGTTCCGCCAAGGTTCCGCCTCGTGGCGGCAGAGTTTCGTCCGAGAAGATGGCTTATGATTTTTTCCCATCGAAAGACTCCATATAGCAGAAGATGGCCACCAGAGGGCCACCAGGGGGGGCACGAGGTAGGGGGCACGCCCAGGGGGTAGGACGCCCCCCACCCTCGTGGGCAGGGTGTGGCCCCCCAGGTGAAGTTCTTGCTCTCAGTATTTTTTATATATTTGGAAAACATTTTCCGTGAAGTTTCAGGACTTTTGGAGTTGTGCAGAATAGGTCTCTAATATTTGCTCCTTTTCCAGCCCAGAATCCCAGCTGCCGGCATTCTCCCTCTTTATGTAAACCTTGTAAAATAAGAGAAAATAGGCATAAGTATTGTGACATAATGTGTAATAACAGCCCATAATGCAATAAATATTGATATAAAAGCATGATGCAAAATAGACGTATCAACTCCCCCAAGCTTAGACCTCGCTTGTCCTCAAGCGAAAAGCCGAAATCGAAAAATATGTCCACATGTTTAGAGATAGAGGTATCGATAAAAATAAAATACGGACATGAGGGCATCATGATCATTCTTACAACAACAACTTATATAATTCTTGTCATACGATCTCTAATGCTAGAGTAATAATTCAATCACAATATCAAGTATGAATCATAAACTTCATTGAAAAATAACAAACTACAATCTCAGTCATTGAAGCAATTGCAATTTATCATAACATTGGAAAGAGTCAATGTATAAGAGCTTTTCAGCAAGTCCACATACTCAACAATCATATAATCTTTCACAATTGCTGACACTCACGCAATACTTATGAGTATGGAGTTTTAATCGGACACAGAGAAAGATAGGGGCTTATAGTTTTGCCTCCAACGTTTTACCTCAAGGGTAATGTCAACAGTAATAGTTCATGAAAACTCACATCCAATTAGCTATATATACCAGGATCTTTCCAACATATTGTGCGTGCCAAAGGATAAAGTGTAAAAAGGAAGGGTGAAAATCACCATGACTCTTATGCAATGTAGGAGATAAAAGTAAATTATAGGCCCTTCGCAGAGGGAAGCAGAGGTTGTCATGCACTTTTATGGTTGGATGCACAAAATCTTAATGCGAAACAACGTCACTTTATATTGCCCCTTGTGATATGGACCTTTATTATGCAGTCTATTGCTTTTATTACTTACATATCACACGATCGTATAAAGCTTATTTCCTCCACACCAGTCAATTATACATATTTATAGAGCAATTTTTATTCCTTGCACCGATGACAACTTACTTGATGGATCTTACTCAATCCATAGGTAGATATGGTGGACTCTTATGGTAAGACTGGTTTGAGGGTATTTGGAAGCACAAGTAGTATCTCTACTTGGTGCAATGAATTTGGCTAGCATGAGGGGGAAAGGCAAGCTCATCATGTTGGAAGATCCAAGACAATATAATTCATATCAGATGTAAGAAAACATAACCCATTATGTTGTCTTCCTTGTCCAATGTCAACTCTTTAGCATGTCATATTTTAATGAGTGCTCACAATCATAAAAGATGTCCAAGATAGTATATTTATATGTGAAGACCTCTCTTTCTTTATTACTTGTCAACTCTCAACAACTTTTATTCATCATACTTTTTCTATGTGAGCTCATTACTCTCCATGAGATCCATATGATCTCTTTGTTTCTTTTTTATTTCTTTCTCTTTTCTTTTATTCACTTAGGATCATGGCAAAATAATCAAGCCCTTGACTCAACACTAATCTTTATTATATAGCTCACGGACTCGATTACATAGAAGGATAATAAAGCAAAAAATCACAACTAGATCAAACTAAGAACTTTTATTCTACTAGATTAAGATATTACCAAAAGGATCGAACTAAGAAAAACGGTAAAGATAAAGTGATGGTGATACGATACCGGCGCACTCCCCCAAGCTTGGCAGTTGCCAAGTGGAGTGCCCATACTAGATACTCAATTCTTCTTTGTTGGTGGAGACGGTGGTGATTTTGTTGATGGCGTAGGCTTCTTACTTAATTTGAGCTTAAGGACATAATTTTGGTCCCTTAGGTCCTCGATCTCCTGCTCCAAGCTCGGTATCTTTTTGCATAGTTCCTGCTTGTTCTCCTGCAAGAGGCGAAAAGGGATAAACTCGATCTTAGGTTTCTTTACCCTATCCGAGAGGCTTGACTTTTTGAACTCCACATGCATGTCCCCAGGTTGAGGTAGTGGGACTTCATCTTCATCTCAGCTTGTCTCCTCCTTTCCCTTGGGTTCATAGTCCTCTTCTTCTTGCGTAGTCCAACCACAATGCTCCACATCCCCATAGACCTTAGGATGGCAAGGTAATCAGCCACATAGCTTTCTCCTTCCGAATCCTGGGAAGACATGTTGCTCTGTCTGCAGCAGGATAGCTCAAAACAAAGACAGGAGATTTTTGCATGATACGGGAGTCAAAAGCCCCGGGAGATTATATAATGAATTTTTACCGACCAAAATACGTGTCGTGTACGAAAACGGAGTCCGAAGAGCACACGAGGTGCCCACGAGGTAGGGGGCACCCAGTAGGGTAGGGCGCGCCCTCCACCCTCATGGAGCCGTCGTGTCCTTCCCGGACTGCTGCTTATTTTCTATTTTTCTAAATATTCCAAAACGGAGAAATATTGCCTTTAAAACTGTTTTGGAGTCGGTTTACTTACCGTACCACATACCTATTCCTTTTCGGAGTCTGAAACGTTCCGGAAAGTGTCCCTTATGTATTCCTCCGGGGCTACGGTTTCAATAACATTGGTTTCAACATTTTATGGGACTACCTGAGATATAGTGTTTGATTCTTTGACAGTTAACCACCTTCGGATTTGTGCCTTCGAAGTTGTTGATTTTATGGCACCGGAACGGTAGACCTCCTCGATAACGTAAGGACCTTACCATTTAGAGAGAAGTTTTCCTGCAAAAATTCTTAAACGAGAGTTGTATAGCAATACATAATCACCTACATTAAACTCACGCTTTTGTATCCTTTTTTCATGCCATCTTTTAACTTTTTCTTTAAACAACTTGGCATGTTCGTAGGCTTGGGTTCTCCATTCATCAAGTGAGATAATATCAAATAAACTCTTCTCACCGGCAAGTTTAAAATCATAATTAAGTTCTTTAATAGCCCAATAAGCCTTGTGTTCTAGTTCGAGAGGTAAGTGACATGCTTTTCCATAGACCATTTTATACGGAGACATACCCATAGGATTTTTATATGCAGTTCTATAGGCCCATAATGCATCATCAAGTTTCTTGGACCAATTCTTTCTAGACCTATTAACAGTCTTTTGCAAAATTAATTTGAGTTCTCTATTACTCAATTCTACTTGACCACTAGACTGAGGGTGAAAAGGAGATGCAATTATATGATTAACATCATATTTAGCAAGCATTTTACGAAAAGCACCATGAATAAAATGTGTACCACCATCAGTCATTAAATATCTAGGGACTCCAAATCTTGGAAAATAACTTCTTTAAGCATTTTAATAGAAGTGTTATGATCAGCACTACTAGTTGGAATAGCTTCTACCCACTTAGTAACGTAATCAATAGCAACTAAGATATGTGTATATCCATTAGAGGAAGGAAAGGGTCCCATATAGTCAAAGCCCCAAACATCAAATGGTTCAATAACAAGTGAATAATTCATAGGCATTTCTTGACGTCTACTAATATTACCAATTCTTTGACATTCATCACAAGATAAGACAAACTTATGGGCATCCTTGAAGAGAGTAGGCCAATAAAAACCAGATTGCAGTACCTTATGTGCAGTTTTATCTCCAGCATGGTGTCCTCCATAAGCTTCGGAGTGACACTTGCGTAGGATCTGTTCCTGTTCATGATCAGGTACACAACGTCTAATAACACCATCTACTCCCTCTTTATAAAGATGTGGGTCATCCCAAAAGTAATGCCTCAAATCATAGAAGAACTTTTTCTTTTGCTGGTATGTGAAACTAGGTGGTATAAACTTAGCAACAATGTAATTAGCATAATCAGCATACCATGGAGCAGTATGAGAAGCATTTATGACATTTAGTTGCTCATCAGGAAAGCTATCATCAATAAGTAGTGGGTCATCAAGCACGTTTTCTAACCTAGACAAGTTGTCTGCAACGGGATTCTCAGCTCCCTTTGTATCAACAATATGTAAGTCAAATTCTTGTAGCAAGAGAACCCATCTAATAAGTCTAGGTTTAGCGTCTTTCTTTTCCATAAGATATTTAATAGCAGCATGATCCGTGTGAATAGTTACTTTAGAATCAACAATATAAGATCTAAACTTATCACAAGCAAATACACCTGCTAAGAATTCTTTTTCAGTAGTAGCATAATTTCTTTGAGAATTGTCTAGAGTTTTGCTAGCATATTGAATAACATTTAGTTTCTTATCAACTCTTTGTCCTAGAACAGCACCTACAGCATAATCACTAGCATCACACATAATTTCAAAGGGTAAATTCCAATCAGGTGGCTGAACAATAGGTGCAGAGATCAATGCTTTCTTAAGTATTTCAAATGCTTCTACACAATTATCATCAAAGACAAATGGTATATCTTTTTGTAATAAATTAGTTAGAGGCCGAGAAATTTTTGAGAAGTCCTTAATGAACCTCCTATAAAAACCGGCATGACCAAGGAAACTTCTTATACCTTTGATGTCCTTGGGACATGGCATCTTTTCAATAGCATCAACCTTGGCTTTATCAACTTCAATACCTCTTTCAGAAACTTTATGCCCTAAGACAATACCTTCATTAACCATAAAGTGGCACTTTTCCCAATTCAAGACAAGATTAGTTTATTCACATCTCTACAAAACTCGATCAAAGTTCTCAAGAAATCATCAAAAGAAGATCCATAGATGGAAAAGTCGTCCATGAAAACCTCACAAATCTTTTCACAAAAGTCAGAGAATATAGCCATCATGCATCTTTGAAAGGTAGCAGGCGCATTACATAAACCAAAAGGCATACGTTTATAAGCAAAAGTACCAAAAGAGCATGTAAAAGTAGTCTTCGATTGATCTTTGGCTGACACAGGTATTTGAGAGAAACCAGAATAACCATCTAGAAAGCAAAAATGTGTACGTTTGAACAATCTTTCTAGCATTTGATCGATAAAAGGTAAGGGGTAATGATCTTTTTTAGTAGCCTTATTTAATTTGCGGAAATCAATTACCATCCTATATCCTATAATAATTCTTTGAGGAATCAATTCATCTTTATCATTAGGTACAACAGTAATACCTCCCTTCTTATGGACACAATGGATAGGGATTACCCACTGACTATCAGCAATGGGATAAATTATACCTGCCTCAAGGAGCTTTAGTATCTCCTTTCTTACCACTTCTTTCATTTTAGGATTCAGTCGGCGTTGATGATCACGAACTGGTTTAGCATCTTCTTCCAAATTAATTTTATGTTGACAAAGAGTGGGACTACTTCCCTTAAGATCATCAAGAGTATACCCAATAGCAGCATGGTGCTTCTTCAGAATTTTCAATAATCTCTCTTCCTCATGCTCTGAAAGGTTAGCGTTAATAATAACAGGATATATCTTTTTCTCATCAAGATAAGCATATTTAAGAGTATCAGGTAATGGTTTAAGCTCAAACACGGGATCACCCTTGGGTGGAGGAGGATCCCCTAGGATTTCAACAGGTAAATTGTTTTTCAGAATAGGCTCCTGTTTAAAGAATACTTCATCTAATTGCCTTCTTTCATTCATAAACATATAATTTTCATGGTCTAGCAAATATTGTACTAAAGGATCACTAGGAGGTACGGCAATAGAAGCAAGACCAATAATTTCATCCTTACTAGGTAATTCTTCTTCACGGTGTTGTCTACTAAATTTAGAAAAATTAAATTCATGAGTCATATCATCTAAACCGATAGCAACAACATCTCTTTTGCAATCTATGGTAGCATTAACAGTATTTAAGAAGGGTCTACCAAATATAATGGGACAAAAGCTATCTTGTGGGGAACCAAGAACAAGAAAATCAGCAGGATAATTAGTTTTCCCACACAAGACTTCAACATCTCTAATAATTCCCATTGGTGAAATAGTATCTCTATTCACAAGTTTAATTGTAACATCAATTTCTTCCATCTCAACAGGTGCAATATCATGCATAACTTCTTGGTATATGGAATAAGGTATTGCGCTAGCACTAGCACCCATATCACATAAGCCACGATAACAATGATCTCCTATTTTAACAAAAATAACAGGCATGCCTACCACAGGTCTAGGTTTATCTTTATCACGGGGTTTAGCAATTATAGCAGTTTCATCACAGAAATAAATAACATGCACATCAATATTATCAGACAAGAGATCTTTAACGATAGCAATATTAGGTTCAACTTTAACTTGCTCAGGAGGTGTATATGTTTTAATATTGCTTTTACGAACTATAGTTGAAGCTTTAGCATGATCCTTTATCCTAACAAGGAAAGGTGGTTTCTCAACATAAGAAGTAGGAACAATAGGATCATTATAAGTGATAGTATTTTCTTCAACTATAATAGGTGCATCTACTTTTACTTCTATGAGAGGATGATATTTAAACCACTTCTCCTTGGGGAAATCAACATAAGCAGCAAAAGATTCACAGAAAGAAGCTATTATCTCAGAGTCAAGTCCATATTTAGTGCTAAATTTACGAAAAATATCGGTATCCATAAAAGATTTAACACAATCAAAACTAGGTGTCATACCTGACTCCTTACCATTCTCGAGGTCCCAATCTTCAGAGTTGCGTTTAATTCTTTCCAATAAATCCCATTTGAATTCAATAGTCTTCATCATAAAAGAGCCAGCACAAGAAGTATCAAGCATGGTGCGATTGTTACCAGAAAGCCGAGCATAAAAATTTTGAATAATCATTTCTCTTGAGAGCTCATGATTGGGGCATGAATATAACGTTGACTTAAGCCTCCCCCAAGCTTGAGCGATGCTTTCTCCTTCGCGAGGCCAACAATTACATATATAATTGCGATCACGATGAACAAGATGCATAGGATAAAACTTCTGATGAAATTCCAATTTCAATCGTTTGTAATTCCAAGACCTCATATCATCACATAGCCTATACCATGTCGATGCATCTCCCCTCAAAGATAAAGGGAAGACCTTCTTCTTAACAACATCTTCGGGTACACCTGCAAGCTTAAATAATCCACAAACTTCATCCACATATATCAGATGTTCATCAGGATGTTTTGTACCATCTCCTAAAAAAGGATTAGCTAGCAGTTTTTCTATCATACCCGAAGGAACTTCAAAGCAAGCATTTTCATTTTCATTTTCAGTAGGTTCAGTAGGTTGAGGAGCAACTCTTTGCTCTATTGGTCGGGGTGAAGATACCCCAAACAAGCCCCTCAGAGGATTACCTTCCATGGTAACAAGTGACAGTAAATTTCAGCACACTATATAATTTTTTCCTTACCAAATTCCACCTATCAAAGGTGCTTCACTCCCCGGCAAGGGCGCCAGAAAAGAGTCTTGATGACCCACAATATAGGGGATCTATCATAGTACTTTCGATAAGTAAGAGTGTCGAACCCAACGAGGAGCAGAAGGAAATGATACACGGTTTCCAGCAAGGTATTCTCTACAAGTACTGAAATAAGTGGTAATAGATAGTTTTGTGATAAGATAATTTCTAACGAGCAACAAGTAACAAAAGTAAATAAGGTGCCGCAAGATGAACCAATCCTTTTTGTAGCAAAGTATAAGCCTGGACAAACTCTTATATGATGTAAAGCGCTCCCGAGGACACATGTGAATATCGTCAAGCTAGTTTTCATCACATTCATATGATTTGTGTTGGACACTTTGATAATTTGGTATGTGGGTGGACCGGTGCTTGGGTACTGCCCTTACTTGGACAAGCATCCCACTTATGATTAACCTCTATTGCAAGCATCCGCACCTACAACAAAAGTATTAAGGTAGACCTAACCATAGCATGAAACATATGGATCCAAATAAGCCCCTTACGAAGCAACGCATAAACTAGGGTTTAAGCTTCTGTCACTCTAGCAACCCATCATCTACTTATTACTCCCCAATGCCTTCCTCTAGGCCCAAATAATGGTGAAGTGTCATGTAGTCGACGTTCACATAACACCACTAGAGGAGAGACAACATACATCTCATCAAAATATCGAACGAATACCAAATTCACATGACTACTAATAGCAAGACTTCTCCCATGTCCTCAGGAACAAAAGTAACTACTCACAAAGCATAAACATGTTCATGATCAGAGGGGTATTAATATGCATATAGGATCTGAACATATGATCTTCCACCAAATAAACCAACTAGCATCAACTACAAGGAGTAATTAACACTACTAGCAACCTACTAGCACCAATCCCGGACTTGGAGACAAGAATTGAATACAAGAGATGAACTAGGGTTTTGAGATTAGATGGTGTTGATGAAGATGTTGATGGAAATTGCCCTCTCCCTATGAGAGGAGCGTTCGTGATGATGATTGCGATGATTTCCCCCTCCGGGAGGGAAGTTTCCCCGGCAGAACAGCTGCACCAGAGCCCTAGATTGGTTCCGCCAAGGTTCTGCCTCGTGGCGGCGGAATTTCGTACGAGAAGATGGCTTATGATTTTTTTTCCATCGAAAGACTCCATATAGCAGAAGATGGCCACCGGAGGGCCACCAGGGGGCCCACGAGGTAGGGGGCGCGCCTAGGGGGTAGCCCCCCCAGCCTCGTGGGCAGTGTGTGGCCCCCCTGGTGAGGTTCTTGCTCCTAGTATTTTTTATATATTTGGAAAACATCTTCCGTGAAGTTTCAGGACTTTTGGAGTTGTGCAGAATAGGTCTCTAATATTTCCACCTTTTCAAGCCTAGAATCCAAGCTGCTGACATTCTCCCTCTTTATGTAAACCTTGTAAAATAAGAGAAAATAGGCATAAGTATTGTGACATAATGTGTAATAACAGCCCATAATGCAATAAATATTGATATAAAAGCATGATGCAAAATGGACGTATCTGAACTTTGGAGTGATTCTTCATCACACGTTGAGGGATGGTTATATGATTTAATTATATTAGCATTGTTGAGAGATTGCACTAGCGAAAGTGCGAACCCTAGGCCTCATTTTGAAGCATTGCAATACCATTTGTGCTCACTTTTGTTACTTGCTACCTTCTTGTTTTTATTGTTCCTATTACAAAAATCAATATCTACTATCATTACTACACTTATATCACCATCTCTTCGCCGAACTAGTGCACCTATACAATTTACCATTGTATTTGGTGTGTTGGGGACACGAGAGACTTTTTATTATTTGTTTGTAGGGTTGTTTGAGAGAGACCATCTTCATCCTACGCCTCCCACAGATTGATAAACCTTAGTGATGGAAATATGCCCTAGAGGAAATAATAAAATGGTTATTATTATATTTCCTTAATCATGATAAAGGTTTATTATTCATGCTAGAAATGTATTGACCGGTAACCTAAATACATGTGTGGGTACGTAAAAAAATATTGTGTCCCTAGTAAGCCTCTACTAGACTAGCTCATTGATCAAAGATGGTTAAGGTTTCCTAACCATAGACATGTGTTGTCATTTGATAACGGGATCACATCATTAGGAGAATGATGTGATGGACAAGACCCAACCGTCAGCATAGCATATGATCGTTCAGTTTCTTGCTACTGCTTTCTTAATGCCAAATACATGTTTCTTCGACCATGAGATCATGCAACTCCCAGATACCGTAGGAATACCTTGTATGCTATCAAATGTCACAACATAACTGGGTGATCATAAAGATGCTCTACAAGTATCTCCGAAGTTGTCTATTGAGTTGGTGTGAACCGAGATTGGGATTTTTCACTCCGTGTATCGGAGAGCTATCTTTGGGCCCTCTAAGTAAGTAGTTAGTTGCAAGATGATGTATTATGGAACGAGTAAAGAGACTTGCTGGTAACGAGATTGAACTAGGTATAGAGATACCGACGATCGAATCTCGGGCGAGTAACATACTGACAGACAAAGGGAATTAGGTATGTAATCATAAAGGTTCAACCGATAAAAGATCTTCATGGAATATGTAGGAATCAATATGGGCATCCAGGTCCCGCTATTCGTTATTCACCAGAGAGGTGTCTCGGTCATGACTACATAATTCCTGAACCCGGTTCTCATGCTTAACGTTCGTTGATGCTAGAGTAGTGTTGGGATATTTGATGAGTGGTAACAAAATGTTGTTTGGAGTTCCCAATGAGATCCCAAACGTCATGAGGAGTCTCGGAATGGTCGAGAGGTAAAGATTTATATATAGGAAGTCATATTTGGGTTCCGGAAAAAAGTGTGGATTTTCGGTATTGTACGGGAAAGCTTCCAAAAGGTTCCAAAGGGATCCAAAAGTCCACAAGTGGGTTCACCATGACCGAAGGGCTAGTAAAGGCCGCGGGGAGGCGCCCTGACTTTATTGGGCAAAGCACACCAACTCCTCAAAAGCCCATGTGGCTAGGGAATGCAAAAAAGGAAGGACTCCTAGTAGGAATTGGATTGGACTTGGAGTCCAAGTCCTCTCCCCCTTAGCTACGCCTTAGGGCTTGGAGGGGCTATTTCCCACGCCCCTCCACATATATTTGAATGAAGGTGAGGGGGCGCCCCAAGAGGATACACCAAGCCCTTGGTGCCCCTCTCTCTCCCGTTACTCCGTAGTTCCACCGCCTCGTCCCGGCGATGCTTAGCGAAGCGCGGTCGGTGCTCCACCACCACCATCACCACCACGCCACCCTGTTGATTTTGATACCATCTACTTCTCCACTCCCACTTGCTGGATCAAGGAGGAGACATCATCGAGCCGCATGTGTGCTAAACTCGAAGGTGTCATCCGTTTGACACTAGATCGATTGGATCGTGATCGGATCGCGAAGAGTACGACTACTTCAACCGCATGATAAACGCTTCCTCTTAGTGATCTACAAGGCTATGTAGATGCTCTCCCCCTCTCGTAGCTATGCATTTCCGTGGGTAGATCTTGCGTGTGTGTAGAATTTTTTGTTTGTTTTAGATGCAACGTTCCACAACAGTGGCATCATGAGCCAGGTCTATGCATAGATGATATGCACGAGTAGAACACAAAGCAGTTGTGGGCGATGATGGTCATACTACTAACCACCGACGTCTTATTTTGATTTGGCGTCATTGTGGGATGAAGCGGCCCAGACCAACCTTACATGTCCACGTACATGAGACCGGTTCCACCGACTGACATGCAACTTATTTTGCATAAAGGTGGCTGGCGAGTGTCTGCTTCTCCTACTTTAGTTGAATTGAATTTGACTATGGACGGTCCTTGAAGAAGGTTAAAACAGAAAACTTGATAAATCACCGTTGTGGTTTTGCGTAGGTAAGAACGGTTCTTGCTAGTTGCTCGTAGCAGCCACATAAAACTTGCAACAACAAAGTAGAGGACGTCTAACTTGCTTTTGCGGGGTATGTTATGATCTGATATGGTCAAGACATCATGTGATATACGTTGTTGTATGAGATGATCATGTTTTGGAATATCGACAACCGGTAGGAGCCTTAGGGTTGTCTTTTAGTTATTTTATGACCTGCTGCTACCTCTTGAGCACTGCGTTGGTTTTCCCTTGAAGAGGAAAGGGTGATGTAGCAAAGTAGCGTAAGTATTTCCCTCCATTTTTGAGAACCAAGGTATCAATCCAGTAGGAGGCCACACGCAAGTCCCTCGTACATACACAAACAAATAAGAACCTCGCAACCAACGCGATAAAGGGGTTGTCAATCCCTTCACGGTCACTTACGAGAGTGAGATCTGATAGATATGATAATGATAAGATAAATATTTTTGGTATTTTTATGATATATATTGAAACTAAAAATTGCAAAGTAAAATAGATTGGAAACTTATATGATGGAGAATAGACCCGGGGGCCATAGGTTTCACTAGTGGCTTCTCTCAAGATAGCATAAGTTTTACGGTGGGTGAACGAATTACTGTCGAGCAATTGATAGAATTGAGCATAGTTATGAGAATATCTAGGCATCATCATGTATATAGGCATCACGTCTATGACAAGTAGACCGACTCCTGCCTACATCTACAACTATTACTCCACACATCGACCACTATCCAGCATGCATCTAGAGTATTAAGTTCATAAGAACAGAGTAACGCATTAGGTAAGATGACATGATGTAGAGGGATAAACTCAAGCAATATGATATAAATCCCATCTTTTTATCCTCGATGGCAACAATACAATACGTGTCATTTCCCTTTCTGTCACTGGGATCGAGCACCGCAAGATTGAACCCAAAGCTAAGCACTTCTCCCATTGCAAGAAAGATCAATCTAGTAGGCCAAACCAAACTGATAATTCAAAGAGACTTGCAAAGATAACCAATCATGCATAAAAGAATTCAGAGAAGATTGAAATATTGTTCATAGATAGACTTGATCATAAACCCACAATTCATCGGATCTCGACAAACACACCGCAAAAAGAGTTACATCGAATTGATCTCCAAGAAGATCGAGGACAACATTGTATTGAGATCCAAAGAGAGAGAAGAAGCCATCTAGCTACTAGCTATGGACCCGAGGGTTTGAAGTAAACTACTCACAGATCACCGGAGAGGGCATGGAGTTGACGCAGAGGCCCTCCGTGATTGATGCCCCCTCCGGCGGAGCTTCGAAAAACGCACCCAAGATGGGATCTCTTGGGTACAGAAGGTTGCGGCGGTGGAAATAGGATTTCATGGTGCTCCTGGATGTTTTTTGGGGTGTATTAGTATATATAGGAGGAAGAAGTAGGTGGGTGGAGCAATGAGGGGCCCACGAGGGTGGAGGGCGCGCCCAGGCGGGTAGGCGTGCCCCCTACCTTGTGGCCTCCTCGATTGTTTCTTGACGTCCACTCCAAGTCCCGTGGATCATGTTTGTTCCAAAAATAACTCTCCCGAAGGTTTCATTCCGTTTGGATTCCGTTTGATATTCCGTTTCTGTGAAACACTGAAATAGGCAAAAAACAGCAATTTGCACTGGGCCTTGGGTTAATAGATTAGTCCCAAAAATAATATAAAAGTGTAAAATAAATCCCATTAACATCCAAAACAGAATATATAATAGCATGGAACAATCAAAAATTATAGATATGTTGGAGACGTATCACCTGCATATCAAGGTGTCGAGCTGGTGATGATGGAGATCATGACGATGTTTTGGAGATGGAGATCAAAAGCACAAAATGATGATGGCCTTATCATGATACATATTTTGATTGCATGTGATGTTTATCCTTTATGCATCTTATTTTGCTTAGAATGACAGTAGCATTATAAGATTACACTTAATTTTAAGATAAAAGTGTTCTCCCTGAGTATGCACCGTTGCCAAAGTTCGTCGTCTCAAAGCACCACGTGATGATCGGGTGTAATAGACTCTATGTTCACATACAATGGGTGTGTCGGTGGGAAACGACACCTATGGGATCACAAGGATCCCTACTACGGTTGCACGGCGCGGGGTCGTGAGAAGAGCAGGATTAGCAGTCAGCATGAGGATCGTTTACCCAGGTTCAGGCCGCTGGGATGCGTAAAACCCTAGTCCTGCTTTGGTGGATGTATTGAGTGTTCTTGAGCTCTCGAACTAGCTACGGTGGATGTGAAGTTCAAAAGAGCCGAATACCTCTCCAATACGTCGTAGGCCTCCTTTTATAGTCGAAAGGGGCTGCCACAGTGGCACACAGGAGGTGGAAAGGCCTACCATACTGCGAGCTTATCGCTCGTATTATAGGACAAAACGCATTTAATGCATCGCTTAGGTGTCCCTTAGCTTTATCGGGGACGGGAACGAGGCCCGTCCCGTCCATCGCCGCTCCTCCTCGCTTCGACACGCGCCTAGGCTAGGGGCGCATGCAGTGGCATGTAGACAGGCTGGCAGCTGAGGTGGTGCGGTGGTTGGGGCTTCATGAAGGGCCGCGCGCCGCCACACAGGTGCCTGCTGATTTGGCCTGGAAGTCTCATGTTGCCACGCAGGTGCCTGCCCAGCTGGTTGGGCTGGCAGCTACATGTGAACGGCGGTGGCAGTCTTGGCTGGTACGGGTCTGGTAGTGGCCCTGCTGAGGCCCTCGGCAAGGGTCTTGCCGGGGGCCCGACAAGGGTCTCTGTCGTTGCGTTGCCGTCATCCCCGACAAGGGTCTTGCCGGGGGCCTTGCTGTCATCCCCGGCAAGGGTCTTGCCGGGGACCTTGTGGACTTCCTCGGCTTGGATCCCGCCGAGGGTCGCCGTCTTCTGGTCCTCATCTGATCTTGAATATTCTCTGTCTTCACAAAGATCGGCATGCCACCATGGAGGTGCCTCCCGAGCCCTGGCCCAACGTGGTTGATGGTGTCGGAGACCGTGGACTCAAGGGTGGCGCGCTCCGCTGGTGTTGGGCGAGGTGCTCCGGCAAGGGTCTTGTCGGGGCCACTGAGGTTGCCCCGGCAAGTGTCTTGCCAGGGGAACCTACTTTGTCCCTCTTCTCTTTGTGCTCTCGGCCTTGGCGTCGTCTTGTTTGCCATGGTGATTCGGCTTCTCTCCGGCTTCCCTCCTCTGCCATGCTAAGTGTGGCTGCAGCGCGTGGCTCTGACCGCCCGCGCACAAGTAAAGGCATCAAAAGGAGAGCCTCTACTTTTGTACAACGACAGGAGCCCCCGGGCCTGGGCCAAACATAAGTGTGACGCATTGTTGGGCTAGGCCTAGAACGGTGCGCGGGTAGGTGGGCGGATTTTACTGCAGTAACTTCTCGTTCGCTGCGCTTCCCCACGACCCGCATTGAATGCGCGATGTGGAGGGTCGTGCGTGATGTGGGGGTCATGCATGGGGCGATTTCCGCACGCATGCATCACATCATGGTAAAGAGGCGGCTCGTGCCTTCCCTGTAAAAAGGGAACGGTCGCGGGCACGCTGCTCATTTACCTTTTGTATCTTCCCCAATCTCAGAGCCGCCACCCCCTTCCTTCCTCCTTCTCGAGCTCTTTCTTTCGCTTGTCGTCGCTGCGTCTCCGTCGTGTTCTATCTCTTGCTCCCCCAGCCGCCATGGCGCCCAAATGCACCAAGGGCAAGGGAGTGGCCAAGGATGCCGGAGCGACGGAGCTGCCAGAGAGTGCGTTGGCGGCGCAACGGATGCAGCTCGCCTACTTCCCCTCGACGATCGACGTGTTCGAGCTCTGGAACAGCTTCAAGCCCCTATGGGGGTGCAAGACGGGGGACGGGGGGACGGGAAGAGACGGGGCATCCAACCACGCGCGGCGTCCCCGCCAACTGCGCCAAGGCCGCCCGAATCGGTACCCGTTTTTTGTCGACTACTTCTCTTGCAGCCTCTACCCTCCTTTCTCCAATTTCTTCAATGATGTCATGCACACATTTGGCTTCCACCTTTTGGATTTTACCCCAAATGCCGTGGTGTGCATGGCTCTTTTTGCCCAACTTTGTGAGGGCTTCGCCGGAGTCGTCCCAAACACGATGCGCTTCCGCCACTACTTCCACCCTCGAATCCAGAGGGGAGGTGCCATCTCTGGTTGCATCACCTGGATCCCGAGTTCCAAAGGAGCCGCGTACCCAGATGGTGCCCAGAAGGAGAGGTGGGAAGAATGGCGGAGCCGATGGTGCTGGATCGAGGAGGACGACCCACAGGAGTTCTGCCGGGTTCGCCAGGCGCTGCCGGTTCGCGGGCCCGACTGGGGCGATGTTAACGCCCAGGACGACAAGCTCAAGGTCGCCGTCACCCCGATTCTCTGCCTCACCGAAGCCGGGCTCACCCTTGAGATGATCGGGGCAGATTTCATCCGCCGCCGGATCGCTCCGCTGCATAACAAGGGGAGGCCAGCCTGGCTCTTCACGAATGCGGCCGATATCATGAGGCTTCGCCCCGGCCTCGACCACAACTTCACGGTGCCGGCGCATGCCCACTTCTGCCAGCGGCTCTTCCAGCTCGATGTGGGCCGCGACGGCAAGGCCGAGAGGTCCGGCAAGGCCGCAAGGGCTGGCAAGGTCGCCAAGGGGCCCTTGTTTGGGTTGTCGGTGGGGGTGGCGCTGAGCATTAACTCGCGCCAGAACGACATCATCGCCATGATGCTGGACTGTAACACACATGGTCCCGTCCCCAACTGGGCCATGTTGTCGAAGGAGTGGGTGCAGGAGTTCTTCGATAATCTAGAGGAGAAGTACGTCCGCGACAAGCCGTGGCTCGTCCAGGACACCACCCAGGCGGAGCTGGACTACATCACCGCCATGGCGGCGGAGGCTGAGCTCATCAGGGAGGCCGGCAGCGCTGGTGGCGTGGAGGACAAAGCCACGACGGCCGCAGAGGAGAAGGAGCTCGCCTAGTGGGCGGAGTTTGCTGGGGAGGCCAACAGCGCCCGCACCAAGGCTCTCTCGTTGAAGACGACGATGATGAGTCATCCGAGGAGGAGGCTGAGGCTGCCGAGCCCCCAGCCGTGGGGAAAAGGCGAGTCCTGCGATGGCCACCTCCGGCGAGCCGGTCTGGCCCGGCAGGGCCATGCCACCCCGGCAAACCCAGGAGACATCCGCGCGCCAAGTGAGGGCCGCGGTGGCGAAGAATTTGGTGAAGGCCGCGGTGGCAAAGAAGAAAGCATCCGCTTCTTCTTCGTCCAAGCGTCCCCCAACTCCGGCTGCTTCCGCCCCTCCGCCCGCTTCCCCTCCTCCCACAGACAATGACATGGAGGTCTTCTTTGACCTCGGGTCTCTCAGCCCGAGGAGGAAGTGGAAGGCAGCAGAAGAGGAGGAGGAGGATGAGTAAGCGCCGTTTCCTTTCCCCATCTTCAACTCCATTGATCGTACTTCTCATCTTGACTTGTTTTCGTATTGGCAGGGATATGGAGACACTGGCCCAGAGGGTGAAGAGGGCCAGGTCTTCGGCGGGCGGCCAGCCCCCAGCGGGCACCTCTATGGCGCCACTGGTGGTGGTGAGCAGTCCGGACAGCAGCCCCGGCGTAGCCCCCAGCGTAAGTTTGCCACTCACTTCCCATCGACGGGTACCAAGGGCATGATCCTTGGCGCCGACCTTACCACGATCGCAGGGGGAGGACAGCAGCAGGAGGAGCCCCTGAGGGCTACCCCCAACACGCCGCCTCCGTCAACCATGCCGCCCCAAGGGGCGTCCCAGGCAAGGGTGCCAAGCTCCGAGCCCATGCACACGGAGGAAGAGGAGGCAGGCTTGGGCACCGGCAGCCGCTCCTCGGCGCCTGATGCTCGCGGAGAGGGGGCCTCTACTTCCCAGCCCGGCATGGGTAAGCCACTCGCCTTCCATCCCTTCTATTATGTTCTTCTTGAATCCTGGTCTTGGCTTCACCCCCCTTCCGATACCCAGATCCTCTCCCGGCGGACCCGGAGGACCTGGACACCGTTATCGAGGATGTCGCCAAGAATGCCGTGACAGATGCTGAGAAGACCGCCGTTGAAGAGGCCACCAAGGGTGCTACCGAGGACACTGCCAAGGGGCCTGCCGGGGAGCCCGGCAAGGCTACTGCCGAGGAGGCCGGTAAGGGACCTGCCTGGGAGGCCGGCGAGCCCGTTGCTGAGGAGGAGGGGGCTGATGACCAGCCTTCCTCCTCTACTGCCTCTGGCTCCGGCAGGTACCTGAGGGTGAGCAACGATCTCTTCGTCGACCTCCCCGGGTCGTCGAGCTCAAGGGCGCCCATCGAGGGAGAGGTTTTCGACAAAGAGATGCTTGTCGCCGCCGGGCTCGAGGTTGTTGACGAGCCGAGCACCGATGGCGATGGTTCCCAGGAGGGGCAGCTTCTCTAGGCCATGGGTGCCAACTTCCGGAAGCTCCAAGCACTCCACTGCGCCTGCCTGGACAAGGCCTAGTCCAAGGTGGCAATGGTGGACAAGGCGGAGGCGGACCTCAAGGTGCGCGTCGCCGAGACGCAGAATTGGTGCCGCCAAGCTTGTGAGGAGCTGAAGGTCGCCCAGGGCAAGCTGGCCAAGCGCGAGGTGGAGCTCACCATGAAGCAGGCCGATATTGAGAAGGCCCAAGAGACGGCGGAGAGCTTGGCCGCCGCAGTCGAGGCCGCTCGAGCCTAGCACCAGGCCGTGCTGAACTCCTAGGAGGAGGACCTTGCCGTGCATGAGGAGAAGCTTGCCGCAACGCTCCGCGGCAAGGATGAGGAGGTGGAGAAACTCATCGTGGAGCAGACCCAGGGGCTAGAGCAGAGGCATAGGGAGGCGCTCAATGCCCAGGCCCAGGTTCACGCCACCAAGACGAAGGAGCTGGAGGTGGAGCGGGATGGGCTGAAAAACCAGGTCCTAGCGCTATCCAAGGAGAAGGACACACTCAACATCGCCCTGACGGAGGCGCAGGGTGCAGTTCTCAGCAGGGCCGGGGAGCTCTTCGAGGACAACAACTCCATCAAAGACCTCAGGCTGAAGCTGGAGGGTCTCGAGGGGATGTTGTCAGAGATCAAGGCCCAGGAGGAGACCCTGACCAAGAACCTGCAGACCGAGAAGCAGCTGCGGAAGGACAACGCCCTCGCCCACAAGGAGCATGTGGATGGCGAGAACCGCTGGCTCAATCGCCTCGCCGCCGTTGCCAACAAGGCCACCATGCAGCTGGCTACCATGGGGATACCGGATGTGAGGTACACCCTAGAGCCGAGCTTGAGCGCCCACTGCAGCCTGACCCTGTTCTTTGAGAGGGTTGCCGGTGCCTTAGAGCGGCTTCGTGCCAACCGGGCGGCCTCGTTGGCCAATGAGGCCCGAAGGCTTTGCCAGTGTGCCATGACCAAGGTCCTCACCAAGATGGCGTACTGGAAACCCAACCTCGACTTCAACGCTGCGCTAGACAGCTTGCCGGCGGGTGTGGACCTCGCGGCTCTCAAGGAGCGTATCAAGCCCATCATCAGTCGCATTGGTGACATCGAGAGGGTGGAGGGCCAGTGCCGAGATTAGGCACCCCGTCTCCCACTGTCACTGCAGGTTCACGACCAAGACAGTTTTTATCTTTAGTTAGAACCGCAACAACAATTGATGTAATATAACTCTGCAGCACTTTTGGTACAATGCATGTTATCTTCCTGTTCGATCATCCCCTTTGTAAGTTTACCCTACATTAAACAGGCAGGCTTGCCGGGGCGTAAACCCAGGGCGGCACCTTGAGGACGGTCCTCAATGGCCTGCCGGGTGTGCTTGCTGTCGAGTGAGCCACCTTACCGTTCTCAACGTGGCTGCTCGAACTATCAAGCTTGACTCGAGTCAGAACCGAGAGCGTTACCAATTGCGTAAGGCTACCCTGCCACTCTCGACTCGGCCGCTTGAGCTGTTGAGCGGACTCAAAACAGAACAAGCGCGTTGCCAATTGCGGAAGGGTTCCTTTGCATGCAGGATTTCATACATAGGGCGGGACCTTCGAGGACAATAACCTCGTATATAAAAAAGGAAATTGCTTAAGGTTTCGTATGACTTAGCTTTCCTGTCGCCGCACCGGCGTCCTTCATGCTTGCAGGCGGCGTCGTTCCCTTGGTTGTCTTCTTCTCCGGAAGCCATGGCCATGATTAACTACTAAGCCGGCCGCTAGACCAGATTCTCACAATTGTGGACCCCTACCTGGCGCGCCAAAGATGTCGGTGGGAAACGACACCTATAGGATCAAAAGGATCCCTACTACGGTTGCCGGGGCGCGGGGTCGTGAGAAGAGCAGGATTAGCAGTCAGCACGAGGATCGTTTACCCAGGTTCGGGCCGCGGGGATGCGTAAAACCCTAGTCCTACTTTGGTGGATGTATTGAGTGTTCTTGAGCTCTCGAACTAGCTACGATGGCTGTGTAATTCAAAAGAGCTGAATCCCTCTCCAGTACACCGTAGGCCTCCTTTTATAGTCGAAAGGAGCTGCCACAATGGCACACAGGAGGTGGAAAGGCCTACAGTACTGCGAGCTTATCGCTCGTATTACAGGACAGGACGCATTTAATGCATCCCTTAGGTGTCCCTTAGCTTTATCGGGGACGGGAACGAGGCCCGTCCCATTCGTCACCGCTCCTCCTCGCTTCGACACGTGCCCAGGCTAGGGGCGCAAGCAGTGCCATGTAGACAGGCATGCAGCTGAGGTGGTGCGGTGGTAGGGCCTTCATGAAGGTCTCCACGCCGCCACGTAGGTGCCTACTGATTTGGCCTGGAAGTCGCGTGTTGCCACGCAGGTGTGTGCCCAGCTGGTTGGGCTGGCAGCTGCATGCGAACGGCGGTGGTATTCTTGGCTGGTACGGGTCTGGCAGTGGCCCTGCTGATGCCCTTGGCAAGGGTCTTGCCGGGGGCCTGGCAAGGGTCTCTGCCGTGGCGTTTCCGTCATCCTCGGTAAGGGTCTTGCCGGGGGCCTTGCTATAATCCCTGGCAAGGGTCTTGCCAGGGGCCTTGTGGACTTCCTCGGCTAGGATCCCGCCGAGGGTCGTCGTCTTCTGGTCCTCATCTGATCTTGAATATTCTCTGTCTTCACAAAGATCTGCATGCCACAATGGAGGTGCCTCTCGAGCCCTGGCCCAACGTGGTTGATGGTGTTGGAGACCGTGGGCTCAAGGGTGGCGCGCTCCGCTGGTGTTGGGCCAGGTGCCCCGGCAAGGATCTTGTCGGAGCCGCTAAGGTTGCCCCGGCAAGGGTCTTGTCAGGTGAACCTACTTCGTCCATCTGCTCTTTATGCTCTCGGCCTTAGCATCATCTTGTTTGCCTTGGTGCTTCGGCTTATCTCCGGCTTCCCTCCTATGCCCTGCTAAGTGTGGCCGCAGCGCGTGGCTCTGACCGCCCGCGCACAAGTAAAGGGGTCAAAAGGAGAGCCCCTACTTTTGTACACGGACAGGGTGTAAGCCATTTTTGCACACGCAGAATACTTGGGTTAAACTTGACGAGCCTAGCATGTACAGACATGGTCTCAGAACACTAGAGAACAAAAGGTTGAACATGAGTCATATAGTAGATATGATCAACATGAAGATGTTCACCATTGATGACTATGCCATCTCACCTGATGATCGGACATGGGTAGTTGATTTGGATCATGTATCACTTAGACAACTTAAGGGATGTTGATTTAAGTGGGAGATCATTAGTAATTTGATTAATTAAACTAAGATTTATCATGAACATAGTCAAAATGTCTTTGCTAATTATGTTGTAGTTCAAGAGCTCGTGATTTAGCTTCCTCGTTTGTTGATACGTTCCTAGAGAAAACCAAGTTCAAAGATAGTAGCAATAATGCGGACCAGGTCCGTGATCTGAGGATTATCCTCATTGCTGCACAGAAGAATTATGTCCTTGATGCACCTCTAGGTGACAGACCTGTTGCAAGAGCTGATGCAGACATTATGAACGTTTGGCAAGCTCGATCTAATGACTACTTGATAGTTTAGTGTTCCATGCTTTACGGCTTATAATCGGGGTTCCAAAGATGTTTTGAACGCCATGGAACAAATGAGATGTTCCAAGAGCTTAAATTGGTATTTCAGGCTCATGCCTTTGTTGAGAGGTATGAGACCTCTGGCAAGTACTTTGCCTACAAGATGGAGGAGAATAGCTCAGCCAGTGACCATGTGCTGAGAATGTCTGGGTACTACAATCACTTGAATCAAGTGGGAGTTAGTCTTCCAGATAAGATAGTGGCTCACAGGTTTCTCCAGTCACTATCACCAAGCTACTAGAGCTTCGTGATGAACTATAAATATGCAAGGGATGAAGGAAACGATTCCCAAAGCTCTTCGCGATGCTGAAATCAGCGAAGGTAGAAATCAAGAAGGAGCATCAAGTGTTGATGTGTAACAAGACCACTAGTTTCAAGAAAAAGGGGAAGGGGAAGAAAGGGAGCTTCAAGAAGAATGTCAAGCAAGTTGTTGCCCCCGTAAAGAAGCCCAAAGCTGGGTCCATGCGTGAAATTGAGTGCTTCTACTTCAAAGGAAATGATCACTGGAAGCGGAACTGTCCCAAATACTTGGCAGATAAGAAGGATGGCAAAGTAAACAAAGGTATATTTGATATACGTGTTATTGATGTGTACCTTACTAGTGCTCGTAGTAGACCCTAGGTATTTGATACCGGTTCAGTTACTAAGAATAGTAACTCGAAATAGGAGTTGAAAAATATACAAAGACTAGTTAAGGGCTAGGTGACAATGTGTGTGGGAAGTGCTTCCCTGATTGATATGATCACCATCGCACACTCCCTCTACCTTTGGGATTAGTGTTGAGCCTGAATAAATGTTATTTGGTGTTTGCGTTGAGCATGAACGAGATTAGATCGTGTTTATTGCAATACGGTTATTCATTTAAGTCACAGAATAATTTTTGTTCTGTTTACATGAATAAAACCTTCTATGGTCATACACCCAATGTGAATGGTTTATTCAATCTCGACCGTAGTGATACATATATTCATAATATTGATGCCAAAAGATGCAAAGTTGATAATGATAGTGCAACATACTTTTCGCACTGCCGTTTAGCTCATATTGGTGTAAAGCGCATGAAGAAACTCCGTGCGGATGGACTTTTGCAATCACTTGATTATGAATCATTTGATACTTGTGAACCATTCCTCATGGCCAAGATGACTAAAACTCTATTCTCCAAAACAATGGAGCAAGCTAATGACTTATTGGAAATAATACATACCGATGTATGCGGTCCGATGAGTGTTGAGGCACGTGGCGGGTATCGTTATTTTCTAACCTTTACAAATAATTTGAGTAGATATGGGTATATCTACTTGATGAAACAGAAATATGAAACATTTGAAAAGTTCAAAGAATTTCAGAGTAAAGTAGAGAATCATCATAAGAAGAAAATAAAGTTTCTACGATCTGGTCGTGGAGGTGAATATTTGAGTTACGAGTTTGGCCTTCATTTAGAACAATGTGGAATTTTTTCACAACTCACGCCACTTGGAACACCAGAGCGTAATGGTGTGTTCGAACATCGTTACCGTATTAGATATCGTGTGTTCTATGATGTCTCTTACCGATTTGCCTTTATCATTTTGGGGTTATGCATTAGAGACAACCGCGTTCACATTAAATAGGGCACCATATAAATCCATTGAGACGACACCATATGAACTATGGTTTGGCATGAAACCTAAGCTGTCGTTTCTTAAAGTTTGGGGAGGCGATGCTTATGTCAAAAGGCTTCAGCCTAATAAGCTCAAACCCAAATCGGAGAAGTGCATCTTCATAGGATACCCTGAGGAAACTATTGGGTACACCTTCTACCACAGATCTGAAGGCAAGATCTTTGTTGCCGAGAATGTGTCCATTCTAGAGAAGGAGTTTCTCTAAAAAGAAGTGAGTGGGAGGAAAGTAGAACTTGATGAGGTAGTTGTACCTTCTCTCGAATTGGGAAGTAGCACAGCAGGAAAAAACGTTTCTGTGATGCCTACACCAACTATAGAGGAAGCTAATGATGATGACCATGAAACTTCAGATCAAGTTACTACTAAACTTCGTTGGTCGACCAGAACATGTTCCGCACCAGAGTTGATGAGGACATCAATACCATTGTTACCCCCACAGCCCCTGTTGTTATACATACTGGACCAATTACTAGAGCTCGTGCATGCCAATTGAATTACCAGGTACTTTCATTGCTTGGTAACAATTCTAATGTTCATGAGAATATGATGTTGCCTAAATTGGATACGTTTGTTTTGCTTACAAATGAAGGGCCTAGCTTGGACAAGACAGATGAACCTTGTCAAAAGTTCAAGCATGGAGATGATGGCATGCGCATGGGGAACAAGAACAAAGTTACAAGTGATGATTCCAGGACTTTGAAGCCACCATAATGAGTGCATGAAGCCTTGGACGAAATATACAAGATGCCACTTCATATGTTTCATCCAGAGGCTATTCTAGGTGCTGCGTCACCTTATTTTTGGGCCAGTCCCATGTAATTTCAAAATACTTGATTATGGGTTGTTTTTAGAGTCCGTATGTGTGGGGAAACAAGAGTTAGGGTTTGTTTCGGACCCCTCATCCAAGGTCCACGAAATCTCCCCCCCCCTCTCTCCTCCATATATACAACCCTTAGGGCATCACTTAGACTTTGGATTTTGTTTAGATTAAAGTTCTCCATAGCTGTAACTTCACGTACTTCATTTGTGTTCGACTACCAGACAAAGGCGTCACAGAACCACACCTTGATCAATGAAGATTTCCTTTTATATTTGCAATATCCAGATTGCAATCTTAGTTTCTTGCTTGTTCCTCATTTGCCTGTTGGAAACATACCTTCGTGGTCAGGTTGATCGTGCTCCGGCGTGGTCAATAACCTCTCGGAGTTTGGTTTAGCGATTGTTAAGGCGCGACGTCCTTGCACGTTCGTAGTCGGATTGTCAAAGTCGATTTTCTACAAAACGATAGCCACCATCTCATCGACAGACAAGACACCTTTGCCTCTATCATGTGGTATCAGATTTCCAGGTTGCTCGGTGAGATTTTACAGTTTTTTCGTAGTTTCAATCGAGTGTGTTCTTCATACCTATAGTCCACGAAAAAGCCGAAAAAATTAGGGTTAGTTCATCCTATCTGAATCAATCTGAGCCTTTGCATAATCTTTTCTGTATTTGCTTTGTTGAATTTGCGCTTGCATCATCGTGTCAAGTTGCTGGTCAGAGCGTCTAGTCCTTTAGAGTTTCGAGTTCTGTTCATAGGTTGTCACGTCGCCGCTGCCATATATCACCACTGCATCATCATCATCGCTGCCACCATATACGCCACCACCTATCCGCCGCCATCACGCCAATCCGAGTCCAGCTGCAACATATATCTGCCACCAGTCCGAGTTCCACCAGATTCATCGCCGCCGCCAGTCCAAGTCCCACCAGATTCATCTCCGCCACCAGTCCTAGTCCGAGTCTAATATTTGTTCCTTTATTTTCGAGTTCCAGATCACTCGATAGTACGAGTCATGACCAAGTCAGACTCTCCAACTTCCGTGCTACCAACAGTAGAAAAATAATTAAAAAAACTAAGTCTGGAAAATTCTGGCTAGGCAGTTTTTAGACCATTTGTAGACTTTTTCAAAAAAAAAATTGTTGCGGATCAAAAAAGAGAGGACAAAATTATGGCTAGGCAGTTTTGACTATGATGGTTGCCGATCACCGCCTGCTGCTGGGTAAGAACTGGTAAGAATTTGAGATTGGCTTGACGGATTTGTGACACCCACCACCACCTCTTGTTAGTAGTCTGTAGGATCATATTCTTGTGTGTTTCTATTGCTGCTAACCATGGCAGGATCACAAGCCGACGAGACTGACTGGGAGAATATGACGAATAAGGAGTTGCATGATAAATTTCAGCAAATGATGAGTGGACAGTTGCAAGATGTGCTAAACAGATTTGAAGAGGCCATGGAGAAGATAGATGGCATGGAGAAGATGTTCGAAACAAAGCTCAATAACAAGTTTAATGAATTACTCGCGTGTCTTCCACCACCACCACCGGC
>NC_041382.1:347334727-347334978 GCF_002162155.2 Triticum dicoccoides
ACAACAACAACAACGACAACAACAACAACGACAACAACAACAACGACAACAACAACAACGACAACAACAACAACAACAACAACAACAACAACAACAACAACAACAACAACAACAACAACAACAACAACAACAACAACAACAACAACAACAACAACAACAAAAACAATAATGTTCGGCCGATAATTTGGAAAAATGCAATAAACTCCCTCTGGCCCATAATATAAGATGTTAATTCATCGAATATGTGAGTA
>NC_041382.1:347335316-347344375 GCF_002162155.2 Triticum dicoccoides
AACAACAACAACAACAACAACAACAACAACAACGACGACGACGACGACGACGATGACGATTACGACGACGACGACAATGACTACCTCCATGTCGCGAAACAGCCCTCCGCCGAGCGAGCCGTGTCCCTCTTGCACCTGGCCAAACTGTTGGTGCTATTGTTGATACTTCCTTGGCTCCTCCTGCTGATGACGAGGAGGATGATTATGCGGGAGATTGCGAGGATGAGGTTGATCAAAATCAGAAATACGTGCAACCACCAGCACCACAACCACCAGGTCGTCCACATGCAAGGGCTCCCCCTCAGGTACGAGATCATGACCATCTCCCTACACTGAAATTGAATATTCCACCATTTGAGGGTAGATACGTTCCTGATATATAACTTACTTGGGAGTTAGAAATCGAACAACGTTTTACATGTTTAGAATATCCCAAGGAGAGACGTGTTGCTGCTGCACTTTGTGCTTTCACTAGTTTTGCTTGTGTGTGGTGGTCTGAACATCGTAGATTATATCCAAATAATATTCCAACTACGTGGGCTGCTTTAAAAACTACTATGCGTACTCGTTGGGTTCCACCATATTATCAACGTGAATTCCTTCAAAAATTGCATTTAAGACAAGGAATTTTTTTAGAGGAATATTATCAGGAATTACAAACTGGCATGATTAGATGTCCTATTGTTGAGGATAATGAAGCTATGCTTGCACATTTTATGGGTGGATTAAATAGAGAGATTCAGACCATTCTAGAGTATAAGGAGTATAATAATATCACTCGTTTATTCCATCTTGCTTGTGAAGCTGAATGTGAAGTGCAGGACCGACAGGCATTGGCACGAACTAACTATTATGCAGGTCAACCTTCCTCATGGACACCGCGTGCATCCTCTACTTTCACACATTCTACTGCATCGGCACCTCCATCAGCTGCCACCTCTAGCCGTGATACAAGAAAGCAGGCACAACCACCCCTATATACCAAGAGCACACCTGTCGGGCCTGTACAGAGCTCTTCTTCTTCCATGGCATCAACAAGGCACACAAGTGATATTATTTGTCGCCATTGTAAGGGAAGAGGTCATTATGCGAGAGAATGCAAATCTCAGCATGTGATGATTGCTACTGAGGATGGTGGGTATGAGTCCGCTAGTGACTATGATGAGGAGACTTTGGCTCTTATAACACGTGAAGAACACGTGAAGATGATTCTGATCATGAGACACAATACATGGCTCCTGAAGACGCTAACAGTATGAATTTCTAGTTTCTCAACGCGGTTTGAGTGTGCAGGTCACACAAGCTGAGCAAAATCAGAGACATAATTTGTTCCATACAAAGGGAGTTGTGAACGAACGTTCTGTTCGCGTCATCATAGATGGAGGGAGCTGCAATAACTTCGCTGGCATGGAGATGGTGGAGAAGCTATCTCTCACCACAAGACCAAATCCACATCCTTACTACATCCAATGGTTCAACAACAGCGGCGAGGTTAAGGTAACATGTACTGTTCGTGTGCATTTTAGTATCTCTACATATGCTGACTATGTTGATTGTGATGTGGTACCTATGCAAGCATGTTCCTTATTACCTGGTAGACCATGGCAATTTGATAAAAATTCTGTACACCATGGTAGAAACAATCAGTATACTCTTGTTCATAAGGATAAAAATATTACTTTGCTTCCTATGACTCCTGATTCCATTATGAAAGATGATATTAATAGAGCAAATAAAGCAAAATAGGAGAAAAACAAGAGTGAAAATCAGATTGTGGCAAAAGAATTTGAGCAACACATGAAGACTAATAATAAACCATCTAATGTTGCTTCTGAAATTAAAGTGAAAAGTGCATGTTTGCTTGCCACCAAATCTGATATTGATGATCTAGATTTCAGCAAATCTGTTTGCTATGCTTTTGTGTGCAAAGAGGCATTATTTTCATTCGAGGACGTTCCTTCCTCTTTGCCTCCTGTTGTTACTAACATTTTGCAGGAGTTCACTAACGTCTTTCCACAAGACGTGCCACCGGGATTACCACCTATTCGAGGGATTGAGCATCAGATTGACTTAATTCCCAGTGCTTCGCTACCCAACCATGCACCATACCGTACCAATCCGGAGGAAACGAAGGAGATTATGCGTCAAGTCTAGGAGCTGCTCCACAAAGGTTATATTCGCGAATCCCTTAGTCCTTGTGTTGTTCCTATTATTCTAGTGCCGAAAAAAGGATGGTACATCGTGTATATATGTTGATTGTAGAGGCATTAATAATATTACTATTCATTATCGTCATCCTATTCCTAGGCTAGATGATATGCTTGATGAATTGAGTGGCTCTACAATATTCTCCAAAGTTGATTTGCATAGTGGATACCATCAAATTCGTATGAAATTGGGAGATGAATGGAAAATTGCATTTAAAACTAAGTTTGGTTTATATGAGTGGTTAGTCATGCCTTTTGGGTTAACTAATGCACCTAGTACTTTCATGAGGTTAATGAACGAAGTTTTACGTGCTTTCATTGGACGATTTGTGGTAGACTATTTTAATGATATACTGATTTATACTAAATCTTTGGAGGAACATTTGGAACATTTACGTGCTGATTTTATTGCTCTACGCGATGCATGTTTGTTTGGTAACCTTGGTATGTGCACCTTTTGCACCGACCGAGTATCTTTTCTTGGCTATGTTGTTACTCCACAGGGAATTGAAGTTGATAAAGCAAAGATTGAGGCTATTGAGAGTTGGCCGCAGCCCAAAATGGTCACACAAGTGAGGAGTTTCCTAGGCCTTGCTGGTTTTTATAGGTGTTTTGTGAGAGATTTCAGCACCATTGTTGCACCTCTCAATGAGCTTACAAAGAAGGATTTGCCTTTTGTTTGGGGTACCACACAGGAAGAAGCCTTCACGGTATTGAAAGATAAGTTGACACATGCTCCTTTACTCCAACTTCCTGATTTTAATAAGACTTTTGAGCTTGAATGTGATGCTTGTGGAATTGGATTAGGAGGTGTCTTATTACAAGATGGCAGACTTGTTGCATACTTTTCTGAAAATTTGAGTGGGCCTAGTCTGAACTATTCTACTTATGATAAAGAATTATATGCTCTTGTTCGGACCTTAGGAACATGGCAACATTATTTATGGCCCAGGGAATTTGTTATACATTTTGATCATGAATATTTGAAACACATTAAAAGTCAAGCAAAACTGAACCATAGACATGCTAAATGGGTTGAATTCATTGAGACTTTCCCTGATGTCATTAAACACAAGAAGGGTAAAGAAAATGTTATTGCTGATGCATTGTCTCATCGTTATACTATGCTTTCACAACATGACTTTAAAATATTTGGTTTGGAGACCATCAAAGATCAATATGTGAATGATGCTGAATTTAAAGATGTATTGCAGAATTGTAAGGAAGGGAGAACTTGGAAAAAGTTCGTTCTTAACGATGGATTTGTGTTTCGTGTCAATAAGCTATGCATTCCAGCTAGCTCCATTCGTCTTTTGTTGTTGCAGGAGGCGCGTGGAGGAGGATTAATGGCACACTTTAGCATCAAGAAGACGGAGGATATACTTGCTACACATTTCTTTTGGCCAAAGATGAGACGGGATGTTGAGCGTTTTGTTGCTCGCTGCACTACATGTGAAAAAGCTAAGTCCCGACTCAATCCTCATGGTTTATATATGCATTTGCCTGTACCTAATGTTCCTTGGGAGGAAATAGCTATGGACTTTGTTTTAGGTTTACCTGAACAAATCCGGGGAGGGATAGCATATTTGTTGTCATGGATAGATTCTTGAAAATGGCACACTTTATACCATGTCATAAAAGCGATGATGTTGTTAATGTTGCTGATTTGTTCTTTAGTGAAATTATTCTCTTGCATGGTGTGCCAAATACTGTTGTTTCATATCGTGATACTAAATTTCTTAGCCACTTTTGGATATGTTTATGGGCTAAGTTGGGGACTAAACTGCTTTTTAGTACTACTTGTCACCCCCAAACTGATGGACAAACTGAAGTAGTCAATAGAACATTGTCTACTATGCATAGGTTTGTTTTGAAGAATAATAAGAAAATGTGGGAAGAATGCTTGCCTCATATTGAATTTTCTTATCATCGTTCATTGCATTCTACTACTAAGATGTGCCCTTTTGAAATTGTGTATGGTTTCCTACCTCGTGCACCTATTGATTTGTTGCCTCTTCCATCTTCAGAGAAGGTTAATTTTGATGCTAAAGATGTGCTAAATTGATTTTAAAAATGCATGAGTTAACTAAGGAAAACATTGAGCATATGAATGCTAAATATAAACTTGCTGGAGATAAGGGTGGAAAACATGTTGTGTTTGCACCTGGAGATCTTGTTTGGTTACATTTGCGTAAGGATAGATTTCCTAATTTCCTAATGCCACGTGCTGATGGTCCTTTTAAGGTGTTAGAGAAACTAAATGATAATGCATATAAACTTGAGCTTCCTGTAGATTTTGGGGTTAGTCCCACTTTTAACATTGCAGATTTGAAGCCTTATTTGGGTGAGGAAGATGAGCTTCCGTCGAGGACGACTTCATTTCAAGAAGGGGAGAATGCTGAGGACATCAATACCATTGTTACACCCACAACCCCTGCTGCTATACATACTGGACCAATTACTAGAGCTCGCGCATGCATATTGAATTACCAGGTACTTTCGTTTCTTGGTAACAATTCTAATGTTCATGAGAATATGATGCTGTCTAAATTGGATACATTTTTTTTGCTTACAAATGAAGGGCCTAGCTTGGACAAGAAAGATGAACCTTGGAGAAAGTTCAAGCATGGATATGATGGCATGCGCAAGGGGAACAAGAACGGAGTTACAGGTGATGATTCCAGGACTTTGAAGCCACCATAATGAGTCCATGAAGCCTTGGACGAAATATAAAAGATGCCACTTTATAGATTTCGTCCAGAGGCTATTCTAGGTGATGCGTCACCTTATTTTTGGGCCAGGCCCATGTAATTTCGAAATACTTGATTATATGTTGTTTTTAGAGTCCGTATGTGTGGGGAAACAAGAGTTGGGGTTTGTTTGGAACCCCTCTTCCAAGGGTGACGAAACTCCCCCCTCTCTCCTCCATATATACAGCCCTTAGGGCATCGTTTAGACTTTGGGTATTGTTTAGATTAAAGTTCTCCATAGCTACAACTTCGCGTACTTCGTTTGTGTTCAACGACTAGACAAAGGCGTCACAGAACCCCCACCTGGATCAATAAAGCTTTCCTCTTATATTCACAATATCCAGATTGCAATCTTAGTTTCTTGCTTGTTCCTCGTTTGCCTGCAGGAAACAGACCTTCGTGGTCAAGTTGATCGTGCTCCAGCGTGGTCAGTAACCTCTCGTAGTTGGTTTAGCGATTGCTAAGGCGCGACGTCCTCGCACGTTCGTAGTCGGATCGTCAAAGTCGATTTCCTCAAAAACGATAGCCACCATCTCATCGAAAGACGGGACACCTTTGCCTCTATCAAGAGTGGTACGTCAATCCTGTCCTGGAAGTCATGTTGTTGGACAATAGCTAACCTACGAACTAAGAAGAAACTATGATGAGCCCAGATTCCGATAAATGGCTTGAGGCCGTGAAATTTGAGATTGGATCCATGTATGAGAACAAAGTGTGGACTTTGTGGACTTGCCCTATGATCGGCAAGCCATTGAGAATAAATGGATCTTAAAGAAGAAGATGGACACTGATGGTAATGTCACTATCTACAAAGCTTGACTTGTCTCAAAAAGGTTTTCGGCAATTTCAACGGTTGACTACGATGAGACGTTCTCACCCGTAGCGATGCTTAAGTCTGTCCGAATCATGTTAGCAGTTGCTGCATTTTATGATTATGAAATCTGGCAAATGGACGTCAAAACTGCATTCCTTAATGTATTTTTCAAAGAAGAGTTGTATATGATGAAACCAGAAGGTTTTGTCGATCCTAAAGGTGCTAACAATGTGTGCAAGCTCCAGTGATCCATCTATGGACTGGTGCAAGCATCTCGGAGTTGGAATATACGCTTCGATGAGGTGATCAAAGCATATGGTTTTATATAGACTTATGGCGAAGCCTGTATTTACAAGAAAGTGAGTGGGAGTTGTGTGGCATTTTTATATTATATTGGATGACATATTGCTGATTGGAAATGATATAGAGTTTCTGGATAGCATAAAAGGATACTTGAAAGATCTTGGTGAAGCTACTTATATATTGGGCATCAAGATCTATAGGATAGATCGAGACATTTAATAGGACTTTCACAAAGCACATACCTTGACAAAGTTCTGAAGAAGTTCAAAATGAACTGTCAAAGAAAAGGTTCTTGCATGTGTTGCAGGGTGTGAAGTTGAGTAAGACTCAAAGCCCGACCACGGGAGAAGATAGAGAGAGAATGACGAAAGTCATTCCCTATGCCTCAGCCATAGGTTCTAAAGAGTATGCCATTATGTGTACCAGACTTGTTGTGTGCCTTGCCATGAGTTTGGCAAGTGGGCACAATAGTTATCTAGGAGTGGACCACTGGACAACGGTCAAAATTATCCTTAGTTACCTAAAGATACTAAGGAAATGTTTCACGATTACGGAGGTGATAAAGAGTTCGTCGTAAAGGGTTATGTCGATGCAAGCTTTAACACAAATCTGGATGACTCTGGGTCTCAATGTGGATACGTATTGAACGTGGGAGCAATTAGCTAGAGTAGCTCCATGCAGAGCATTATAGACAAAGAAATTTGCAAAATACATACGGATCTGAATGGGGCAGACCCGTTGACTAAAAACCTCTTTCACAAGCAAAACATGATCACACCTTAGAACTCCTTGGGTGTTAATCACATGGACATGTGAACTAGATTATTGACTCTAGTGAACTCTTTGGGTGTTAATCACGTGGCGATTGAACTAGATTATTGACTCTGGTGCAAGTGGGAGACTGATGGAAATATGCCCTAGAGGCAATAATAAAATGGTTATTGTTATATTTCCATAATCATGATAAAGGTTTATTATTCATGCTAGAATTGTATTGACCGTTAACTTAAATACATGTGTGGATACATAAACAAATACTGTCTCCCTAGTGAGCCTCTACTAGACTAGATAGTTGATCAAAGATGGTTATGGTTTCCTAACCATAGACATAAGTTGTCATTTGATAACGGGATCACATCATTAGGAGAATGATGTGATGGACAAGACCCAACCATTAGCATAGCATATGATCGTTCAGTTTATTGCTACTACTTTCTTCATGCCAAATACATGTTTCTTCGACCATGAGATCATGCAACTCCCGGATACCGGAGGAATACCCTGTGTGCTATCAAATGTCACAACATAACTGGGTGATCAGAAAGATGCTCTACAGGTATCTTCGAAGGTGTCTGTTGAGTTGGTGTGAATCGAGATTGGGATTTATCACTCCATGTATCGGAGAGGTATCTCTGGGCCCTCTCGGTAATACACATCACAAGAAGCTTGCAAGCAAAGCGACTAAGGAGTTAGTTGCAAGATTATGTACTATGGAACGAGTAAAGATACTTGCCTGTAACGAGATTGAACTAGGTATAGAGATACCTACGACCGTATCTTGGGCAAGTAACATACCGACAGACAAAGGGAATTACGTATGTTGTCATAAAGGTTCAACCAATAAAAGATCTTCATGGAATATGTAGGAATCAATATGGGCACCTAGGTCCCGCTATTTGTTATTCACCGGAGAGGTGTCTCGATCATGACTACATAATTTCCGAACCCGTAGTGTCGCACGCTTAACGTTCATTGACGCTTCGGTTGGATCATGATCGGATCGCGAAGAGTATGACCACATCAACCGCGTGATAAACGCTTCTGCTTAACAATCTACAAGGGTATGTAGATGCTGTCCCCCTCTCTGTGATAGCATGGCTTATTAGGGATGATAGACTACTCTTATCAATAAGGAATTCCTTGTTTTCCGGGAGCCCATTCAGACAGAACTCCAAAGTTAAGCATGCTCAGCTTGGAGTAATTTTAGGATGGGTGACTGACCGGGAAGTTGCTCCTGGTTGCGCGCGAGTGAGGACAAACTGCGCAGAAAAGACTAGTATTGATCTATGGGGGCCAGTCTAGATCCCTCCAGGAGTAACGACCAATGGCAGGTGTGTCCGGGGCCTTACAAGTTGGTATCAGAGCCGCCCTCAAGGTTACAAGGATGTGTGTGGACAGGTGTGCGGTCATGTTGTGTATGACGTTTGTGACCCGTCGTGGCACACGGCATGGCACATGTGCCGAACTGGAAGCAGAAACGTATGTGCTAAGAGGGAACGTTCCTGTGGCCCGACGAGGACGTAGGTTCCTCTGAGTGGGGGTGTATGTGATAGCCTGGCTTATTAGGGGTGATAGACTAATCATATCAATAAGGAATTCCTTCTTTTCCGGGAGCCCATTCGGATAGAACTCTAAAGTTAAGCATGCTCGGCTTGGAGTAATTTCAGGATGGGTGACCGACTGGGAAGTTGCTCTCGGTGCGCATGAGTGAGGACAAAGTGCACGGAAAAGACTAGTATTGATCCGTGGGGCCAGCCTAGATCCCGCCAGGAGTAATGACCACCGGCAGGTGTGTCCAAGGCGTTACACTCTGGTAGCTATGCATCTCCATGGATAGTTCTTGTGTGTTCGTAGAATTTTTTTGTTTTGCATGCAAAGCTCTCCAACACTTAGGTCATCCACTTGTGGGAAATTTGCTACTGTCCTATGATACGTCTCCAACATATCTATAATTTTTGATTGCTCCATGCTACTTTATCTACTGTTTTGGACTATATTGGGCTTTATTTTCCACTTTTATATTATTTTTGGGACTAACCTATTAACCGGAGGCCCAGCCCGGAATTGTTGTTTTTTGCCTATTTCAGTATTTCGAGGAAACAGAATATCAAACGGAGTCCAAACGGAATGAAACCTTCGGGAACGTGATCTTCTCGCCGAACGTGATCCAGGAGACTTGGACCCTACTCCAAGAAGTTTCCGGGG
>NC_041382.1:347344565-347414083 GCF_002162155.2 Triticum dicoccoides
GCGCCCCCCTGCCTCGTGGGCCCCTCGGAGCTCCACCGACATGCTCCTTCCTCCTATATATACCTATGTACCCCCATTAGACCAGAGACGGAGCCAAAAACCTAATTCCACCGCCGCAACCTCCTGTATCCACGAGATCCCATCTTGGGGCCTGTTCCGGAGCTCCGCCGGAGAGGGCATCCATCACAGAGGGCTTCTACATCAACACCATAGCCCTTCCGATGAAGTGTGAGTAGTTTACTTGAGACCTTCGGGTCCATAGCTAGTAGCTAGATGGCTTCTTCTCTCTTTTTGGATCTCAATGCAATGTTCTCCCCCTCTCTCGTGGAGATCTATTCGATGTAATCTTCTTTTTGCGGTGTGTTTGTTGAGACCGATGAATTGTGGGTTTATGATCCAACTTATCTATGAATAATATTTGAATCTTCTCTGAATTCTTTTATGTATGATTGAGTTATCTTTGCAAGTCTCTTCGAATTATCCGTTTGGTTTGGCCAACTAGATTGGTAGTTCTTGCAATGGGAGAAGTGTTTAGCTTTGGGTTCAATCTTGCGGTGTCCTTACTCAGTGACAGAAAGAGTTGCAAGGCACGTATTGTATTGTTTCCATCGAGGATAACAAGATGGGGTATTTATCATATTGCATGAATTTATTCCTCTACATCATGTCATCTTGCTTAAGGCGTTACTCTGTTTTTATCTTAATACTCTAGATGCATGCTGGATAGCGGTCGATGAGTGGAGTAATAGTAGTAGATGCAGGCAGGAGTCGGTCTACTTGTCACGGACGTGATGCCTATATACATGATCATACCTAGATAACCTCATAACTATGCTAAATTCTATCAATTGCTCAACAGTAATTTGTTCACCCACTGTAGAATATATATGCTCTTGAGAGAAGCCACTAGTGAAACCTATGGCCCCCGGGTCTATTCTCATCATATCAATCTCCATTACTTTATTTTACTTGTTTTGCTTTTACTTTTCACTTTGCATCTTTATACCAAAAATATTATCTCTATCAGATCTCACTCTCGTAAGTGACCGTGAAGGGATTGACAACCCCTAAGCGTTGGTTGTGAGTTGCTACCGTTTTGTGCAGGTACGAGGGACTTGTGCGTGACCTCCTACTGGATTGATACCTTGCTTCTCAAAAACTGAGGGAAATACTTACGCTGCTGTGCTGCATCACCCCCTCCTCTTCGGGGAAAACCAACGCTAGCTCGAGACGTAGCAAGAAGGATTTCTGGCGCCGTTGCCGGGGAGGCCTACGCCAAGTCAAGTCAAGATTTACTCTCCTGTCAACGAGCCATTTCTGGCGCCGTTGCCGGGGAGGCCTACGCCAAGTCAAGTCAAGATTTACTCTCCCGTCAATGAGCCATTTCTGGCGCCGTTGCCGGGGAAGCCTACGCAAAAGTCAACATACCAAGTACCCATCACAATTCTATCTCTTGCATTACATTATTTGCCATTTGCCTCTCGTTTTCCTCTCCCCCACTTCACCCTTGCCGTTTTATTCGCCCTCTCTTTCCCAATCTCCTCCTCTTTTTCCCTTTGCCTTTTGTTTGCTTGTGTGTTAGTTTGCTTGCTTGTTTGTCACGATGGCCTTACCTAATTTTGGTGATCTTCACCTTAAAAGGCTAGAAGATATCGGAAACAATGTCAAGAAGTTTATCGTCTTGCAATTTGAGCATAATAATTTCTTTAGAAACGAGCTTAAGGAACAAAAGAGTTTTATGAGTTATATGAATAAAGAGCTCGATGATATGTCCAAAGAATTTGATGGTGTAAGAGCCCAAATTGCTCATCTTGAAAAAATGACCGCTGAAATTTCGGATATGCAAGCCACCTTAGTCAATAAGATGGCCGCTAAACCGAATAACTATGAGAATCAAGATGAAGATCTAAAAGTTATTGATGTATCCCCTATTAAATCTTTGTTTTGCAATATGAATCTTGATGAATCTGATTATGATCCTCGCTTACCTAGAAGGCGTTCTAAGAATTCTGAGTTTTTAGATCCTGATGATGAAATTGATAAAAAAAGGGATTGAAAGAAATAAAAATCTAGATATTGCTAAACCCACTATTTTGGATCTCAAGGAATTTAACTATGAAAATTGCTCTTTAATTGATTGTATTTCCTTGTTGCAATCCGTGTTAAATTCTCCTCATGCTTATAGTCGAAATAAGGCCTTTACCGAACACATTGTTGACGCCTTAATGCAATCTTATGAAGAAAAGCTTGAGTTGAAAGTTTCTATCCCTAGAAAACTCCATGATGAGTGGGAACCTACAATTAAGATTAAAATTAAAAATTACGAGTTTCATGCTTTGTGTGATTTGGGTGCTAGTGTCTCTACTATCCCCAAAGCTTTGTGTGATTTGTTAGATTTCCGTGACTTTGATGATTGCTCTCTAAACTTGCATCTTGCGGATTCCACTATTAAAAAGCCTATGGGAAGAATTAATGATGTTATTATTGTTGCAAATAGGAATTATGTGCCCGTAGATTTTATCGTTCTTGATATAGATTGCAATCCTTCATGTTCTATTATTCTTGGTAGACCTTTCCTTAGAACGATTGGTGCAATTATTGATATGAAGGAAGGGAATATTAAATTCCAATTTCCCTTAAAGAAGGGCATGGAACACTTTCCTAGAAAGAAAATAAAATTACCATATGAATCTATCATGAGAGCCACTTATGGATTGCCTACCAAAGATGGCAATACCTAGATCTATCCTTGCTTTTATGCCTAGCTAGGGGCGTTAAGCGATAGCGCTTGTTGGGAGGCAACCCAATTTTATTTTATGTTTTTTGTTTTTGGTTCTGTTTAGGAATAAATAATCCATCTAGATTCTGTTTAGATGTGGTTTTATCTTTTAATTAGTGTTTGTGCCAAGTTAAACCTATTAGATCTTCTTGGAAGATAGTTATTTGATCTTGCTGTAATTTCCAGAATCTTTGCGCTCAGTGCCCGAATTATCAAAAATCACCAGAACGTGATAAAATAGTGATTAAAATTGCTGCTGATCAATAAACAAATTTCCCAGGTCGTCTAATTTTGGTAGAATTTTTTGGGTTCCAGAAGTTTGCGTTAGTAACAGATTACTACAGACTGTTCTGTTTTTGACAGATTCTGTTTTGCGTGTGTTGTTTGCTTATTTTGATGAATCTATAGCTAGTAAAATAGTTTATAAACCATAGAGAAGTTGGCATACAGTAGGTTTAACACCAATACAAATAAAGAACAAGTTCACTACAGTACCTTAAAGTAGTCTTTTGTTTTCTTTCTCTAACGGAGCTCACGAGATTTCTATTGAGTTTTGTGTTGTGAAGTTTTCAAGTTTTGGGTGAATTCTTTTGATGGATTATGGAACAAGGAGTGGCAAGAGCCTAAGCTTGGGGATGCCCATGGCACCCCCAAGATAATCCAAGGACACCAAAAAGTCAAAGCTTGGGGATGCCCCGGAAGGCATCCCCTCTTTCGTCCACTTCCATCGGTAATTTACTTGGAGCTATATTTTTATTCACCACATGATATGTGTTTTGCTTGGAGCGTCTTGTATTATTTGTGTCTTTGCTTGTTAGTCTACCACAATCATCCTTGCTGTACACACCTTTTGAGAGAGCCATGTATGAATTGAAATTTGTTAGAATACTCGATGTGCTTCACTTATATCTTTTCAGCTTGATAGTTTACTCTATGTGCTTCACTTATATCTTTTTGAGCGTGATAATTTTTGCTCTAGTGCTTCACTTAGATCTTTTAGAGCATGGTGGTGGTTTGTTTTAAAGAAACTTGATCTCTCATGCTTCACTTAGATTATTTTGAGAGTCGTTAATAGCATGGTAATTTGCTTAATGTTAACATACTTGGTATTCAAGATATGTGAAACTTTCTTTTTAGTGGGTTGAATACTAAGATAAGTTTGATGCTTGATAATTGTTTTGCGATATGGAGGTGATAATATCATAGTCGTGCTAGTTGAGTAGTTGTGAATTTGAGAAATACTTGTGTTGAAGTTAGCAAGTCCCGTAGCATGCACGTATGGTTAAAGTTATGTAACAAATTTGAAGCATGAAGTGTACCTGGCTTGTGCATCCTTATGAGTGGCGGTCGGGGACGAGCGATGGTCTTTTCCTACCAATCTATCCCCTAGGAGCATGCGCGTAGTACTTGATTTTTGATGACTTCTAAATTTTTGCAATAAGTATATGAGTTCTTTTGACTAATGTTGAGTCCATGGATTATACGCACTTTTACCTTTCCGCCACTTGCTAGCCTCTTCGATACCGTGCATTGCCCTTTATCACATTGAGAGTTGGTGCAAACTTCGCCGGTGCATCCAAACCCCATGATATGATACGCTCTTTCACACATAAACCTCCCTATATCTTCCTCAAAACAGCCACCATACCTACCTATCATGGCATTTCCATAGCCATTCCGAGATATATTGCCATGCAACTTCCATCATCATCATCATCATCATGACATGATTTACTTTTGTCATATTGCCATTGCATGATCTTGTAGTTGACATCGTATTTGTGGCAAAGCCACCATGCATTATTTTTAATACATGTCACTCTTGATTCATTGCACCATCCCGGTACACCGCCGGAGGCATTCATATAGAGTCATATCTTGTTCTAGTATTGAGTTGTAATCATTATGTTGTAATCAATATAAGTGTGACGATCATCATTATTAGAGCATTGCCCAATCAAAAAAAAGGAGAAAGGCCAAAAAGAAAGGAAAAAAAGAAAGGCCAAAAAAAGATAAAATAAAAAGGGCAATGCTACTATCTCTTTTTCCACACTTGTGCTTCAAAGTAGCACCTTGTTCTTCATGTAGTGAGTCTCATATATTGTGCTTCAAAGTAGCACCATGATTTTCATATAACGAGTCTCATAATTTGTCTTGTTCATACTAGTGGGAATTTTTCATTATAGAACTTGGCTTGTATATTCCAACGATGGGCTTCCTCAAAATGCCCTAGGTCTTCATGAGCAAGCAAGTTGGATGCACACCCACTAGTTTTCTTTTGTTGAGCATTCTTAGCTCTAGTGCATCCGTTGCATGGCAATCCCTAATCCTTGCATTAACATCAATTGATGGGCATCTCCATAGCTCATTGATTAGCCTCGTTGATGTGAGACTTTCTCCTTTTTGTCTTCTCCACACAATCCCCATCATCATATTCTATACCACCCATAGTGCTATGTCCATGGCTCGCGCTCATGTATTGCGTGAAGGTTGAAAAAGTTTGAGATTATTTGAGTATGAAACAATTGCTTGGCTTGTCATCGGGGGTATAGAAGTTGGGAACATCTTTGTGTGACAAAAATGAAGCATAGCCTAACTATATGATTTTGTAGGGATGAACTTCCTTTGGCCATGTTATTTTGAGATGACATAATTGTTTGATTAGTATGCTTGAAGTATTATCATTCTTTATGTCAATATGAACTTTTGTCTTGAACCTTTCGGATCTGAATATTCATACCATGATTAAGAAGATTTACATTGAAATTATGCCAAAGTATCACTCCGCATCAAAAATTCTCTTTTTATCATTTACCTACTCGAGGACGAGCAGGAATTAAGCTTGGGGATGCCTGATACGTCTCCAATGTATGTATAATTTTTTATTGCTCCATGCTACTTTATCTACTGTTTTAAACTATATTGGGCTTTATTTTCCACTTTTATATTATTTTTGGGACTAACCTATTAACCGGAGGCCCAGCCCAGAATTGCTGTTTTTTGCCTATTTCAGTATTTCGAGGAAACAGAATATCAAACAGAGTTCAAACGGAATGAAACCTTCGGGACGTGATCTTCTCACCGAACGTGATCCAGGAGACTTGGACCCTACTCCAAGAAGTTTCCGGGGAGGTCACGAGGGTGGAGGGCGCCCCCCTGGGCGCGCCCCCTGCCTCGTGGGCCCCTCGGAGCTCCACCGACGTGCTCCTTCCTCCTATATATACCTACGTACCCCCATTAGACCAGAGACGGAGCCAAAAACCTAATTCCACCGCCGCAACCTCCTATATCCACGAGATCCCATCTTGGGGCCTGTTCCGGAGCTCCGCCAGAGAGGGCATCCATCACGGAGGGCTTCTACATCAACACCATAGCCCTTCCGATGAAGTGTGAGTAGTTTACTTCAGACCTTCGGGTCCATAGCTAGTAGCTAGATGGCTTCTTCTCTCTTTTTGGATCTCAATACAATGTTCTCCCCCTCTCTCGTGGAGATCTATTCGATGTAATCTTCTTTTTGCGGTGTGTTTGTTGAGACCGATGAATTGTGGGTTTATGATCCAACTTATCTATGAATAATATTTGAATCTTCTCTGAATTCTTTTATGTATGATTGAGTTATCTTTGCAAGTCTCTTCAAATTATCCGTTTGGTTTGGCCAACTAGATTGGTAGTTCTTGCAATGGGAGAAGTGTTTAGCTTTGGGTTCAATCTTGCGGTGTCCTTACTCAGTGACAGAAAGAGTTGCAAGGCACGTATTTTATTGTTTCCATCGAGGATAACAAGATGGGGTATTTATCATATTGCATGAATTTATTCCTCTACATCATGTCATCTTGCTTAAGGCGTTACTCTGTTTTTAACTTAATACTCTAGATGCATGCTGGATAGCGGTCGATGAGTGGAGTAATAGTAGTAGATGCAGGAAGGAGTCGGTCTACTTGTCACGGACATGATGCCTATATACATGATCATACGTAGATAACCTCATAACTATGCTAAATTCTATCAATTGCTCAACAGTAATTTGTTCACCCACCGTAGAATATCTATGCTCTTGAGAGAAGCCACTAGTTAAACCTATGGCCCCCGGGTCTATTCTCATCATATCAATCTCCATTACTTTATTTTACTTGTTTTGCTTTTACTTTTCACTTTGCATCTTTATACCAAAAATATTATCTCTATCAGATCTCACTCTCATAAGTGACCATGAAGGGATTGACAACCCCTAAGCATTGGTTGCGAGTTGCTACCGTTTTGTGCAGGTACGAGGGACTTGCGCGTGACCTCCTACTGGATTGATACCTTGCTTCTCAAAAACTGAGGGAAATACTTACGCTACTGTGCTACATCACCCCCTCCTCTTCGGGGAAAACCAACGCTAGCTCGAGACGTAGCATCCTACAAAACTCTACGCTCGGAGGCCCAACACGAGTCTACAAGAACAAGTTGTATAGTAGACATCAATGAGCCACTAGTGCTCAGGAAATTGAAGCCCAAGATCCCAGATCATAATGATGATCATCGTGTGGCAGAAGACATGAAGTTGAGGAAGGATCATGGTCTGAGACTATGGAGACAGAATGATCCATATGCCACAAGGAGAAGGACTGTTGTGGACTTTGTTTTCATACTAGAGAACAACATGACTTCTATGAGTGTGTCCTGTTGGACAAGAAGCCCATAGTATGTGACATGAAATGGGTTGACTGGGAATACATTGATGACAATGAAGACTATTTTCCCCATGTGCATGAGAGCTTCAGGTTGAATGGAGTTGATAAGTTTGTTGGACAGAGATGGACAAAATGGAATGATGAGATGATCATGCAGTTATACTCTACTACCCACTTTTACCTTGATGGTAAGATTGTGTGGATGACTAAGGGCACCAGGTACCGGTCATGAATCTCTGAGTGGGCCAAGCTTATCAATGCTCCCAAGGAAAGTGAAGATGATCTTGATGTGTACGGCAAACCCAGGAAAGATCACAACTCGGTGGCCAACATGGACAAGCCCATACCTGATGCAGCTTTGGAGACACACAAGCTAGTATCAATATATTATCTGCTTGCTGGTTTGACCACAGTGAACACTATCTTGAGGCATACTCTGTTGCCCAAGTGTGGAGACCACATGATGATACGTGGTCACTGTCAGATTTCAGGTTCCGGCAAAACCCATGAGGTCAGAACACAGGGGTGCGCACGAAGATCTATCCTCCCTCTATCTCACGCCCTCACCGCAATCTCAAGCCTCATCACGTCAAACCTGTAGAACAAAGGGACACCAGATTTATACTGGTTCGGGTTACCAATGTGGTGTAATACCCTACTCAAGTGTGGTGTGGTGGATTGCATCTCGGGCTGAGGATGAACAGTTACAAGGGAAGAACAGCCTCCTGAGGAGAGGTGCTCTTATGCTTGGTGAGTTGATACCGTAGAGGATTCTCTGCTCTCGATGAGCCCCCCTGGCTATGGTGGTGGCTAGCCCTATTTATAGAGGCCTGGGTCCTCTTCCCAAATATTAGGCGGGAAGGAATCCCACAACGGCTAGTTTGAAGGGGAAAACTAGTATGAGCTATCCTGACAAAAGATGGTCTGCGCCTGCCAAAGGCTCTGGGCTCCACGGTGACCTCCGTCCTGTCGTCCTGCTGGTCTTGGTCTCGTTGCACCGATATGAAAACCTTTGCTTGATGCCTCGGGACTCCACGCATGCGCTTGCTTCTTTAGCACCAAAGGGGAAACTAGGACAGTGCCAAGTCTCGGTCTCACCGAGATGGCCTTGCCAAGTCTCTGTTGCATGTTGCAATTATTTTGGTCTCACCGAAATTGCGATCGGTCACGCCGAGTTGCCTTGACATCTTCTCTGTTGCCTTATTGCTTCACTTCGGTAACACCGAGTTGATGCAATCGGTGCCACCAAGTTGATGTTTGTCCTAAGCACTAGCATGTCGGTCCCACCTAGATTCCTAACGTTCACATTTTGAACTAAATCAGTCTCACCGAGTTCTTCCATTCGGTCTGATCGAGTTGGTTCAAATGTGTGTAATGGTTGGATTTTGTGTGGAGGCTATATATGCCCCTCCACCCCCTTCTCCATATGAGAGAGAGCCATCAGAACGTGCCTACACTTGCAGCTTACATTTTCTGAGAGAGAGCCACCTACTCATGTGTTGAGATCAAGACATTCCAATCCTACCACAAGAGTCTTGATTTCTAGCCTTCCCCAAGTTGCTTTCCACTCAAATCATCTTTCCACCATATCCAAATCTATGAGAGAGAGTTGATTGTCGGGGAGACTGTCATTTGAAGCACAAGCGTAAGGAGTTCATCATCAACACAACATCTATTACCTTTTGGAGAGTGGTGTCTCCTAGATTGGTTAGGTGTCGCTTGGGAGCCTCCGACAAGATTGTGGAGTTGAACCAAGAAGTTTGTAAGGGCAAGGAGATCGCCTACTTCATGAGGATCTACCCAAGTGAGGCAAGTCCTACGTGGGCGATGTCCATTGTGGGATAGACAAGATTGCTTCTTCACAGACCCTTCATGGGTGGAGCCCTCTGTGGACTCGTGCAATCGTTACCCTTCATGGGTTGAAGTCTCCATCAATGTCGATGTACGATAGCACCACCTATCGGAACCACGCCAAAAATCTTCGTGTCATCATTGCGTTTGCACTCTCCAAACCCTTCCCTTTACATTCATATGAAATATTTTACTTTCCACTGCTACACTCTTAGAATTGCATGTGTAGGTTGATTAATTGACATGTGCTAATTGCTAAAATCTGCACACAACTAAAATTGGGAAATGGGTGGATTTTTATTTGGTCAAGTAATCTAATCACCCCCCCTCTAGACCTACTTTTGATCCTACAAGTGGTATCAGAGCTTTGGTCTCCATTTGCCTTGATTTCCATAGCTTTGGTGATCATAGCCTTGGTTTCACAACCTAGGAGAGTATGGCGTTAGTGAGGGAAATTAGCACTGTAGAGGTCCTTACTTTGATGGTAATAGTTTTTCTAGTTGGATGCATAAGATGACAATGCATATTCTTGGTCATAACCCCGCCGTTTGGGATATTGTGCGCATTGGCTTGCAAGGTGACTTCTTCCAGGATGTAAAAGAACCGGATCGTGAAGCATCTACGGAAGAAATGAAGATGTTACAATACAATGCTCAAGCTTGCAATATTCTCTTCAATGGATTGTGCCCCGAAGAATTCAACAAAATTAGACGCCTTGAGAATGCAGAAGAGATTTGGAATACTTTCGTTGATATACACGAAGGTACCGAGTCCATCAAGGAATCCAAATTAGATGTGCTTCAAAGTCAACTGGACAAGTTCAAGATGAAGGATGGTGAAGGATTCGCTGAGATGTACTCTAGGCTTGCTCTCATCAGAAATGAGATTGTCTGCTTAGGAAGCAAAGAGATGACCAACAAATTCATCATCAAGAAGATCCTAAGAGCCTCGGATGGAAAATATGATACCGTGTGCACCTTGATCCAAATGATGCCCAACTACAAAGATCTCAAGCCCACAGAAGTCATTGGTAGAATTGTTGCTCATGAGATGTCACTCGAGGATAAGGAAGGGCTCCACAACAAGTCAAGCGGTGCTTATAAAGCTTCAAGTGATGCTCCCACAACATCAAGTGAGAAACAAGTCTCCAACGAGGAAATGAGATTAATGGTGAAGAACTTCAACAAGCTCTACAAGAATAGAAGCAAAGGGAGAAGCTCCAAGTCAAGATCCTACAATGACAAAAGATATTTTAGTCATGATCGTAATTGCTACAATTGTGGAAGACTTGGACACTACTCCAATGAGTATACGGCTCCCTACAATAATAGAGAAGACTAACCAAAAGGGAGATGTAGAAGAGATAAATCACCACCAATAGAGAGAAGGAGTAGATATGATCGTTATGAACGAAGACCCTCTCATAGGAGCAAGGATTCGTAAAGGAAGCACAAGTCATCAAAGAGCTACACAAGATGAAGACATCAAGCTCACGTTGGTGAATGGGTACCCGGTTCCAACTTCGACAACTACTCCGACACAATCTATCACTCCGACTCTGAATATACTCAAGATGAAGGGGTTGCCGGTCTTGCACTTGTGTTATCCAACTGCTACAACATATTTGACTCACCAAATGAAGGAATTGGAAGATGCTTCATGGCTAAAGGCCCTAAGGTATCACACCCTGAGTATGTTGATTTCAATAGTGATGAAGATGATTTGCTAGGTGATGATGATTTACTTGTTGGCAACACTAGTGATTAAAACTATGATGAAATTGCTAGTATTCATGCTAATCAAGATGAAACAAATGACAATGATAAGAAGGAGATTGAGCATCTAACTAAAGAACTAGACACTCTTAAGTTAGCTCATGAAACAACTCTAGATGATCATAGAGAGCTCCTAAAGACTCATGAGAAGCTACGCTTCGAGAACCTAAATTTGGGGCAAGAGCATGAGTTCCTAAAAGCTATTAATGATAATATTCAAAAGAAGAGTTCTTCTTATCTTGCCAAATATCTCCTATTTTCTACTTATATGCCACAAGTAAAATCTAGCAAGAAGAACAAGAAAGATTCTTCGTCTGGTAGTAACAATAACCATGTCAAATCCAATGTTGTTGCTTCTAGTAGTTCTCTTGATTCCACTAATGATTCTCTTAGCCAAGTTACACTTGAGAAAGAAAATAGCTTATTGAAGGTAATTATAGAGAAAGGTGTTTACAAGAGCCTTACCGGAAGTAAGCAATTTGAGGAAATTGTACGCAAGCAAGGAAGGCACTGGAAGAAGCAAGGACAAGAAGTATCACAGAAGAGGAAGACGGACAAGGACAAAGTCGAGGATGTGGATGAGTACTCCGAGTAAGGTGGCAGTGTTGTTAATCATGCTGGTTCGAATGCAGTGTCTACCGGATTAGTTGCTTAGTTTAATTTTTGGGTGGTTAGTTTTATTTCAGGTGTGTATTGTGCTGAGCCCCAGCAGAATTATGTTACTATGTTCTATCTCGTTGCTTGAACTCTTTAGTACATAACAGTTTCCAGCGGGGGTGACGGTCAGGGGAGCACGAGGAGGGGAGTGGGCAACGCTAGGGTTGGCACCTCCAAAGGAAAATGTGTGAGCGACTCGGGAGGGAGGAAGGGGAAAGGTTTTGAGAGAGTCACTATGATGCAACTGTCAAATGGGGTTTCTAGAGCATCTCTAGTTGCTTCATGACTGTGGTAGGATGCATGCTTGCAGTCACACCTGGTTTTAAATATTTTATTTGGCGCATGCATGCATGTCTGGCCTGGGAGACAGGGAGTGGATCCGACAACTATTATCCGTCAGATTTTTTGCTCTAGGTTTGATAGAGGGTGACTATTAGCATAGAAAGCCAGATCAACAACTGATTTTGAACAACGGTAGTTTTAGGCTGGAACACTGTAGGTGTGGCGGTGAATCCTAATTCAAATGGATGCACTATAGAAGTAGAGATAGAGATTAAAAAGGCAAGGGCAGGGTAGTCTCGCATGATCGATTTGACAGAGAGGCGAGGAGGATGACGGAGTAGCGGGCTTTGTGATTTGACAGCTCATTACTACTAGAAGGTGTGGCCTTGTGGTTTGAATGCTCGTTGTAGTTATTATTACCGCGATGCTATGACGGGGGTAAGTCTCCCCTTCCATTCCCCACTCTATACTTGGTGGATGACATGTCAACCCAGATGTTGGCGGTCCCACATGTCGGTGGAAGGAAGTATAATTGTTGCCGACGACCTGAGTTAGGAGCAAAGAATCATGCGGTATACTCTAGTTTTCACTAGAGTAGTAGTACGACGGAGGAGTGCGAAACACGATAACCCAGTGCGATATGGCGAGAAAAAATGATCTAGTTTGCTTGTGATCCCACGACTCTACTCGTCGTTAGCATTGTTCTATTCGTGCCTCTTAGAGAACATGACACATGCGGCTACACCCAAAAGACACAATGTCAAAAGAACAAGACACGGTGAAAAAATAAGAAGACACAAGGGGTAAAAGAAGAAGGAAGATTACCCCCAAAAAAGATGGAACCGTAGACAACAGTCTGGGTCTATCGGCATCCTAGGAACCAGGGTACCCAGACTTGCCTGCCTGCGGCCAATGGTGTGGCTCCATCAACGGCCTGGTATGGCCCATCTTTAGGACCTTCAAGACAAGACCCTCGCGAGGGGCCAAGCCTCGTGAGGTGGACGAAATCGAGACCTCCGAAGGGAGCGCCCCCCCCCCCTCCAGGCTGGCTTCTGAGGAGCGGAGATTGCTATGCAAGCGCCCACCTCATGAGGTTAAGGTGATGTCAGCCATGACGACCAAGGCCAGGCGGGCTCCAGCGGGTGCAGAGTAGTTGGTTTCCTCTTTGGTGCTAAGTAGGCAAGCGCGGGCGCGAGGTCCCGAGGAATCAGTCAAAGGTTTCCATTCCCGTGCATCAAGACCAAGACCACCAGGATGGTAGGACGGATGCCATCACCGAGCCCACTGCGACGTCACGACCAGAAGCTTTGGAGGCAAAGACCACATTTTGTTAGGATAGGATGTACTTCTTTCCCCCCTTCGAAATTGGCCACTGTGGGATCCCTTCCCGCCTTCGTTTGGATGAAGAGGACCAGGCCACTATAAATATTAGCTTAGCCACCACCGCAGGAGGGGATCTGAGAGGGACCTCACTAGCTCACACCCACACTAGAACAAACCTTGTGAGGTTATTCTTCCCTCGTACTAGTTCATCCTCAGCCCCTCGCGAGGCTAATCCACCACAAAGCAGGAGTAGGGTCTTACACCGCAAGGTTGCCCGAACCGGGGTAAACTAATGTGTCCCTTTTCTTTATTGTTCATCGAGCTAGGCCATGGGGGTGACGAACTGGTTGGCTGGAGAGGTTGAGTTCTTCACACACGCCCCAGAGCTCGAACCTTTCTTGGGTCTGCGAAGCCCTGAATCTGACATTTGGCGCGCCAGGTAGGGGCGTGTCGAAGGTTTGCCTCTCTATCGGCCGCGCTTCACCCCCGCCGCTCGGTTTCCATGGCAGGCATCACCCCTCCCGCCGGTCCGCTGGGCACGGTCGGAGGCATCGCGGGCCTCCTAGCTTTCTCCCCCGCCCTGTGATAGGTGCAGTGGCCACCGAAGTTCAGGCCGGAGTTGCCACCACGGTACGACAGCACGGCGGACCCTAAGGAGTTCCTTCGGGTGTACACGAAGGTCGTCTGGGCAGCGGGCGGCGACGACAAGGTGATGCCAAACTGGCTCCCTATGGCCCTCACAGGTGTGCCTCGTTCCTGGCTGCTCAACCTGGCATAGTCTTCGGTGGCCTCCTAGGAGGAGCTGCGCGATTTGTTTGTCGCGCGCTTCATGGCTCCGGCGCCCCACGCCGTCGCGGCCATCCTTGGCGGGTTGCAGGCACTCATTTCAAGTCGCCACATCAAGCAGCTCTTCCGGCAGGTGGGAACCGCCTAGTTGCGGCGGGGGACTCCCCAGGCTGGGCGGCGCCCGAGGCCAACCTCGTCTTCGACTCCAGTGACCACCCCAAGACCACGGTCGACGCCGGTGCACTCCCCATGCTCTGCACCCCCACCATCTATAATGTTGCGGTCACCAGGACCCTCATGAACGTTGGAGCTGGTCTCGACATCCTCTCCGTGGAAGCCTTCGGTCTGCTCCATGTGCCTTACGACCGGCTCCTCCCCCAAGCTCTTCTCGGGGATGGCCGACGGCTCCACCTTTCCTCTAGGGTAGGTCCGCCTCCCCATCACCTTTGGTATGCGCAAAAACTACTGAACCGAGCTCATCGACTTCAACATCGCCCGCATCGGCCTCCCGTATAATACCATGCTCGGGTATCTGGCCCTCGCCAAGTTCATGGCAGGGACTCACCCCGGCTACAACGTCATGAAGATCCCCGGGAACAGCGGTGTCCTCACCGTGGTGTGGGACACCAAAGATGCGCACATGGCCCTCAAGCTCGCTTTCAAGGCCGCAGTGGCCGCGCGACCGAACACGGAGGGCGCTCCGGAGATCCTAGAGGCTGCGCCGACAAAGAAGAAGCAGTTGTTCTCCAAAGACTGGGCAGAGACGAAGCAGGTGCCAGTCGACAATGATGGGGGACCAGGCCCCACCTTCACCATAGGCGACGGCCTCCCCCTGGATCAGGAAGAGGCGCTGGTCAGCTTCCTCCATGCAAACAAGGACGTGTTTGCATGGGAGGAAACGGACTTGGTCGGTATCCCGTGGGGAGTGATCGAATTATGTTACTATGTTCTATCTTGTTGCTTGAACTCTTTAGTACATAATAGTTTCCAGCGGTGGTGACGGTCAGGGGAGCACGAGGAGGGGATTGGGCAAGGCTAGGGTTGGCACCTCCAAAGGCAAATGTGTGAGCAACTTGGGAGGGACGAAGGGGAAAGGTTTTGAGAGAGTCACTATGATGCAACTGTCAAATGGGGTTTCTAGAGCATCTCTAGTTGCTTCATGACTGTGGTAGGATGCATGCTTGCAGTCACACTTGGTTTTAAATATTTTATTTGGCGCATGCATGCATGTCTGTCCTGGGAGACAGGGAGTGGATCCGGCAACTATTATCCATCAGATTTTTTGCTCTAGGTTTGATAGAGGGTGACTATTAGCATAGAAAGCCAGATCAACAACTGATTTTGAACGGCGGTAGTTTTAGGCTGGAACACTGTAGGTGTGGCGGTGAATCCTAATTCAAATGGATGCACTATAGAAGTAGAGATAGAGATTTAAAAGGCAAGGGTAGGGTAGTCTCGCATGATCGATTTGACAGAGAGGCGAGGAGGATGACGGAGTAGCGGGCTTTGTGATTTGACAGCTCATTACTACTAGAAGGTGCGGCCTTGTGGTTTGACTGCTCGTTGTAGTCATTATTACCACGATTCTATGACGGGGGTAAGTCTCCCCTTCCATTCCCCACTCTATATTTGGTGGATGACATGTCAACCCGGATGTTGGCGGTCCCACATGTCGGTGGAAGGAAGTATAATTGTTGCCGACAACCTGAGTTAGGAGCAAAGAACCGTGCGGTATACTCTAGTTTTCACTAGAGTAGTAGTGCGACGGAGGAGTGCGAAACACGATAGCCCAATGCGATATGGCGAGAAAAAATGATCTAGTTTGCTTGTGATCCCACGACTCTACTCGTCGTTAGCATTGTTCTATTCGTGCCTCTTAGAGAACGTGACACATGCGGCTACACCCAAAAGGCACAATGTCAAAAGAACAAGACACGGTGAAAAAATAAGAAGACACAAGGGGCAAAAGAAGAAGGAAGATTACCCCCAAAAAGATGGAACAGTAGACAACAGTCTGGGTCTATCGGCGTCCTAGGAACCAGGGTACCCAGACTTGCCTGCCTGCGGCCCATGGTGTGGCTCCATCAATGGCTTGGTATGGCCCATCTTTAGGACCTTCAAGACAAGACCCTCGCGAGGGGCCAAGCCTCGTGAGGTGGACGAAATCGAGACCTCCGGAGGGAGCCCCCCCCCTCCAGGCTGGCTCCTGAGGAGCGGAGATTGCTATGCAGGCACCCACCTCATGAGGTTAAGGTGACGCCAACCATGACGACCAAGGCCAGGCGAGCTCCAGCGGGTGCAGAGTAGCTGGTTTCCTCTTTGGTGCTAAGTAGGCAAAAGCGGGCGCGGGGTCCCGAGGAATCAGCCAAAGGTTCCATTCCCGTGCAACAAGACCAAGACCACCAGGATGGCAGGACGGATGCCATCACCGAGCCCACCGCGACGTCACGACCAGAAGCTTTGCAAGCAAAGACCACCTTTTGTTAGGATAGGATGTACTTCTTTCCCCCCTTCGGAATTGGCCACTGTAGGATCCCTTCCCGCCTTCGTTTGGATGAAGAGGACTAGGCCACTATAAATATTAGCTTAGACACCACCGGAGGAGGGGATCCGAGAGGGACCTCACTAGCTCACACCCACACTAGAACAAACCTTGTGAGGTTATTCTTCCCTCGTACTAGTTCATCCTTAGCCCCTCGTGAGGCTAATCCACCACAAAGCAGGAGTAGGGTCTTACACCGCAAGGTTGCCCGAACCTGGGTAAACTACTGTGTCCATTTTCTTTATTGTTCATCGAGCTAGGACATGGGGGTGATGAACTGGTTTGCTGGAGAGGTTGAGTTCTTCACACACGCCCCAGAGCTCAAACCTTTCTTGGGTCTGCGAAGCCCTGAATCTGACATTTGGGGCGCCAGGTAGGGGCGTGTCGAAGGTCTGCCTCTCTATCGGCCGCGCTTCACCCCCGCCGCTCGGTTTCCATGGCAGGCATCACCCCTCCCGCCGGTCCGCCGGGCACGGTCGGAGGCATCGCGGGCCTCCGAGCTTTCTCCCCCGCCCTGTGACAGGTGCAGTGGCCGCCGAAGTTTAGGCCGGAGTTGCCACCACAGTACGACAGCGCGGCGGACCCTAAGGAGTTCCTCCGGGTGTACACGAAGGTCGTCTGGGCAGCGGGCGGCGATGACAAGGTGATGCCAAACTGGCTCCCTATGGCCCTCACAGGCGTGCCTCGTTCCTGGCTGCTCAACCTGCCATAGTCTTCGGTGGCCTCCTAGGAGGAGCTGCGCGATTTGTTTGTCGCGCGCTTCATGGCTCCGGCGACCCACGCCGTCGTGACCATCCTTGGCAGGTTGCAGGCACTCGTTTCAAGTCGCCACGTCAAGCAGCTCTTCCGACAGGTGGGAACCGCCCAGTTGCGGCGGGGGACTCCCCAGGCTGGGCGGCGCCCAAGGCCAACCTCGTCTTCGACTCCAGGGACCACCCCAAGACCACGGTCGACGCCGGTGCTCTCCCCATGCTCTGCACCCCCACCATCTATAACGTTGAAGTCACCAGGACCCTCATGAACGCCGGAGCTGGTCTCGACGTCCTCTCCGTGGAAGCCTTCGGTCTGCTCCATGTGCCTTACGACCGGCTCCTCCCCCAAGCTCTTCTCAGGGGTGGCCGACGGCTCCACCTTTCCTCTAGGGTAGATCCGCCTCCCCATCACCTTTGGTACGCGCAAAAACTACTGAACCGAGCTCATCGACTTCGACATTGCCCGCATCAGCCTCCCGTATAATACCATGCTCGGGTATCTCGCCCTCGCCAAGTTCATGGCAGGGACTCACCCCGGCTACAACGTCATGAAGATCCCCGGGAACAGCGGTGTCCTCACCGTGGTGTGGGACACCAAAGACGCGCACATGGCCCGCAAGCTCACTTTCAAGGCCGCAGTGTCCGCGCGACCGAACACGGAGGGCGCTCCGGAGATCCTAGAGGCCGCACTGACAAAGAAGAAGTAGTTGTTCTCCAAAGACTGGGCAGAGACGAAGCAGGTGCCAGTCGACAATGATGGGGGACCAGGCCCCACCTTCACCATAGGCGCCGGCCTCCCCCTGGATCAGGAAGAGGCGCTGGTCAACTTCCTCCATGCAAACAAGGACGTGTTTGCATGGGAGGCAACGGACTTGGTCGGTATCCCGTGGGGAGTGATCGAGCACCACCTGATGGTGTGCCCCGACGCGCGCCTGGTGAAGCAGAAGGCATGGTGGCAAGCCCCGGAGAAGCAATTATTCATCGTCCAGGATTGGTTGGCCAATCCGGTCATTGTCCCCAAGAAGGGCGGGAAGGAGCGCATGTGCGTCGACTTCACGAGCCTCAACAAGGATTCCCCTTAGGACCCCTTCCCTCTTTCGCGCATTGACTAGATCATCGACTCCACTACGAGTGCGGCTTGTTATGCTTCCTGGATGCCTTCTCAAGCTATCACCAGATCAAGATGGCGGTGCAGGACGTCGAGAAGACGGCTTTCCTGACCCCGTGCGGGGTGTACTGTTACACTTGCATGCCATTCGGGATGCACAATGCCGGCGCAACCTTCCAACGATTGATCCACAATACCCTGGGCCGGCAGCTCAGGAGGAACGCCGAGGCGTACGTTGATGACATAGTGGTCAAATCTCAGGAGGTGAGAACTCTTGTTGAAGATTTGGAAGAAACATTCGCCAACCTGCGCAAGGTAAACTTGTGGCTCAATACAGAGAAGTGCGTGTTCGGCATCCCGTCCGGTGAGCTGCTGGGTTTCCTGGTGTCGCACAGAGGGATCGAGGCTAATCCAGAGAAGGTCAAGGCGATGGAAAAGATGAGCCCGCCGCAGAACCTCAAGGAGATGAAGAAGCTCGCGGGCTGCGTAACTTCGTCGGGGCGCTTCATCTCCAATCTAGGTGAGCGCGCCCTCCCGTTCTTCAAGCTGATGAAGAACAAGGCCCCATTCGAATGGACTCCAGAGGCTGAGGCAGACTTCCAAGACCTCAAAAGGTACCTCACCAGCCCGCTGGTGATGGTAGCACCTCGTCCTCTTGAACCCCTGGTGCTTTACCTGGCCGCCATGCCCCACTCGACCAAGGCGACACTCGTGGCATTCCGGGAAGAGCACGCAGATGCAGGTGTGCGGTGTAGTGCCCTGTGCCCGACCACGACACTGCAGCCTTGGGACGGCATTCCTGAGGCCCTGGCTGCCCCACCTCATGGCAGGGCTCCCGAGGCTCCCTCGCCTCAAGAGGGGCAGGACACTGTCGACGCCCCCTCCCTCGTCGAGCATCCCATCTACTTCGTCGGCACGGTGTTGCAGGATGCGCGTGCACACTACCCCATGTCACAGAAGCTCCTTCTCATGCTGCTCGTCGCCTCCAGAAAGCTACGCCACTACTTCCAGGGCCATCCTATTAGGGTTGTCCCCGCATACCCCTGGAGAAGGTGCTTCGAAGCCCCAATGCCACAGGGAGGGTTGTTGAGTAGAACATCGAGCTACATGCATTCCAGCTAGAGTTCAGCACCACCAGAGTCATCAAGGGCGTGGCCCTTGCAGACTTTGTGGCAGAATGGACCAACGCCCCAGACCGAGGGGTGGGCGAGGACCATTCCCTCACGCCCGGAGATGAAGCACAAGATGGCTGGGTCATGTACTTCGACGGCGCGTTCGCACGTCAGGGTGTGATACATCTCCAACGTATCTATAATTTTTGATTGTTCCATGTTGTTATATTATCACTCTTGGATGTTGTATAATCATTTTATAGTCATTTTATATCATTTTTTGGTACTAACCTATTGACATAGTGCCAAGTGCCAATTGCTGTTTTTGCATGTTTTTTCCGTCGTAGGAAATCAATACCAGACGGAGTCCAAACACATCAAAACCTTTTGGAGATTTTTTTGGACCAGAAAACACCAATGGGCCAAAGAAGCACCTGGGGGGTGCTCCGAAGGGAGCACAACCCACCAGGGCGTGCCAGGTGGCCCAGACACGCCCTGGTAGGTGGTGCCCACCTCAGGTGCCCCCTGAACGGCCTCTTTGCTCTATAAATACCCCAATATTCTAGAAACCCTAGGGGAGTCAACGAAAATCAATTCCAGCCGCCGCAGGGTCCAAAATCACCAGATCCAATGTAGACACCATCACGGAGGGGTTCACCACTTCCATTGGTGCCTCTCCAATGATGCGTGAGTAGTTCTTTGCAGACCTTCGGGTCCGTAGGTAGTAGCTAGATGGCTTCCTCTCTCGTTGATTCTCAATACAATGGTCTCTTGGAGATACATATGATGTAACTCTTTTTGCGGTGTGTTTGTTGGGATCGTATGAACTTTGAGTTAATTATCGGATCTATCTTTTTATCAATGAAAGTTATTTGAATCTTCTTTGATATCTTATATGCATGATTGCTTATAGCATCGTATTTCTTCTCCGATATTTGGGTTTTGTTTGGCCAACTTCATCTATTTATCTTGCAAGGTGCTTTCTAGTGGGTTTGATCTTATGGTGCTTGATCCCAGTGACAGAAGGGGAACCGACACGTATGTATCGTTTCTACTAAGGATGAAACATTGGGGTCTATCTCTACATAGATAGATTTTGTCTACATCATGTCATCGTTCTTATTGCATTACTACGTTTCCCCATGAACTCAATACACTAGATGAATGTTGGAAAGACTCGGTCTACTAATCTTTGACGTGATGCCTATATAATGATCATTGCCTCGATATCGTCATGATTATTTGAAGTTCTATCAATTGCCCAACAGTAATTTGTTTACCCACCGCTTGCTATTTTTCTCGAGAGACGTCACTAGTGAAACCTATGGCCCCCGGGTCTCTTCTTTAATATATTTGCCTTCACGGTCTATTTTATGTGCCTTTTATATTCAGATCTATTAAACCAAAAATACAAAAATATCTTTCTGCAATTTATTCTTATTTATTTTATTTGGCGTTCGATCTATCAATCTACTACAATTTATTCACGTCCGTTTTGCCAATTTCTAGCACCGTTACCCGGAAGGGATTGACAATCTCTTTAATACGTCGGGTTGCGAGTAGTTGTTATTTGTGTGCAGGCGCCACTTACGTGTTGTTGGTTGGTTCTCCTACTAGCTCGATAACCTTGGTCTAATCACTAAGGGAAATACCTACCATCGCTATGTTGCATCATCCCTTCCACTTTGGGGAAATACCAACGTAGCTTCAAGCCGCATCAAAAGGAATTTCTGGCGCTGTTGCCGGGGAGGATCTTCAACATATACCAGGTTCCTAATCACAAATCTCATCTCCTCACAATTTACATTATTTTCCATTTGCCTCTCATTTTCCTCTCCCCCACTCCACAAGAATTTGTCATTTTATTCGCACTCTTTTTCGCTCGCCGTTTTCTCGTCAGATCTATCATTTTCCTGCAATCATGAGTGATTTCGGTATGGCACCAACAGATGATGGCCTAACTCCTAAGATTGGAAGTACGGGCAATCTAGATGCCAAAACATTTATCTTGGGGCAAGGGAATGTTATGGGAAAAGAACATATCCAAGAATTTTTCAATTGTGTTGGGAATTTAAGCCTTGATGATGCTCCTATACTTAAGACTACTAGATTCTATGCGAATGCTATTTCAGCGCTAGTTCGGAAACTTGAAAGCAAATTTATCCGTACTCATCCTACTTTGCAAAGATTATTTTTTGAGATTCCAGTCATAAAGAACCCTAAAGCTAAAAAGTTGGCCACTCTCCTTCTTATGAACGAATTTGACTACATAATACGGGAAGCTAGGGAAATCTTTGACTTTTATGGTATGAATTGTGAAAAGCCCGTGATAGATGAAATTATTTACAGTAGCGATTATGCATTAAGACATTTTCTTGGGGATAATAAAATATTTAATGAGAATCTTAAAAAGGAGGTCCACATTCTAGATGTAATCCAACAAGTTTTCAATAATGTTAATCAACATTACTCTTGGATTGTTGCCGGAAATCAACGCGGTTATAATAATGGGCAACTTAATAGTGCTAAGGTTTCTATGGACAATATGTTTTATGTTGTTTTGGCAAAACCCCATGTTGAAACCACTTCTAAACAAATTAAGAAGAAGGATGACAAAACTTAGATCTTTTCTTTATGCCTAGCTAAGGGCGTAAAACTATAGCGCTTGTTGGGAGGCAACCCAATGAATAAAATTTATTTTTGCTTTTTGTTCTTGAGTGTTTTCACAATTATGCTACTGTTATGATTGTGTTTTTTGTTTTAATTAGCTTTTGTGCCAAGTAAAGCCATTAGGATCTTCTTGGGTGATAGTTGTTTGATCTTGCTGAAAAACAGAATCTTTTGTGCTCACGAGAACAATTCTCATTTTTTACCAGAGAGTGATAAAATATCGATTCTTTTTGAAAAATATTAATATAAAAATTTCCCAGGACTTTCTAATATATCGGAGTTTTTGGAGTTACATAAATATTCTAAATATCCATATTGCTACAGACTGTTCTGTTTTTGATAGATTCTGTTTTCTTTGTGTTGTGTGCTTGTTTTGATGGCTCTATGGTTTTCCTTGATGAGTTTTTTCCATAGAAAAGTTGGAATACAGTAGATATATTGCAACAACAAAATATAAATTGGTTTGCTACAATACTTATAGTAGTGATTTTCTTTCTTATACTAACGGATCTCACGAAGGTTTTGTTGGAGTTTTGTGTGATTGAAGTTTTCAAGTTTTGGGTTATCTTACGATGGATGAAGTAATAAGGAGTAAGAAGAGACTAAGCTTGGAGATGCCCCGGTATCCCAAGCTATTATCCAAAAGAGAGCAAGCAACTAAGCTTGGGGATGCCCCAAGTGGCATCCCCTCTTTCTTCTAACGACCATCGGTATTCTACTCGAATCTATATTTTTATTCATCACATACTATGTGTTTTGCTTGGAGCGTCTTGTATGATAAGAGTCTTTGCTTGTATTATTTTGTGTTTTAAGTTTTGATTCCTTTCTGGACACACCTATTTGAGAGAGCCAAAATTATGTCATGACTTGTTAGAATTTCTCTCTATGCTTCACTTAAATTTTTATGAGCTATGGATTTGCTCTAGTGATTCACTTATATCTTTTTGAGCACGGTGTGCTTTAGTAAAAAATTCAAGAACACGGTGAAAAAATAAGAAGACACAAGGGGTAAAAGAAGAAGGAAGATTACCCCCAAAAAAGATGGAACCGTAGACAACAGTCTGGGTCTATCGGCATCCTAGGAACCAGGGTACCCAGACTTGCCTGCCTGCGGCCAATGGTGTGGCTCCATCAACGGCCTGGTATGGCCCATCTTTAGGACCTTCAAGACAAGACCCTCGCGAGGGGCCAAGCCTCGTGAGGTGGACGAAATCGAGACCTCCGGAGGGAGCGCCCCCCCCCCTCCAGGCTGGCTTCTGAGGAGCGGAGATTGCTATGCAAGCGCCCACCTCATGAGGTTAAGGTGATGTCAGCCATGACGACCAAGGCCAGGCGGGCTCCAGCGGGTGCAGAGTAGTTGGTTTCCTCTTTGGTGCTAAGTAGGCAAGCGCGGGCGCGGGGTCCCGAGGAATCAGTCAAAGGTTTCCATTCCCGTGCATCAAGACCAAGACCACCAGGATGGTAGGACGGATGCCATCACCGAGCCCACTGCGACGTCACGACCAGAAGCTTTGGAGGCAAAGACCACCTTTTGTTAGGATAGGATGTACTTCTTTCCCCCCTTCGAAATTGGCCACTGTGGGATCCCTTCCCACCTTCGTTTGGATGAAGAGGACCAGGCCACTATAAATATTAGCTTAGCCACCACCGCAGGAGGGGATCTGAGAGGGACCTCACTAGCTCACACCCACACTAGAACAAACCTTGTGAGGTTATTCTTCCCTCGTACTAGTTCATCCTCAGCCCCTCGCGAGGCTAATCCACCACAAAGCAGGAGTAGGGTCTTACACCGCAAGGTTGCCCGAACCGGGGTAAACTACTGTGTCCCTTTTCTTTATTGTTCATCGAGCTAGGCCATGGGGGTGACGAACTGGTTGGCTGGAGAGGTTGAGTTCTTCACACATGCCCCAGAGCTTGAACCTTTCTTGGGTCTGCGAAGCCCTGAATCTGACATTTGGCGCGCCAGGTAGGGGCGTGTCGAAGGTCTGCCTCTCTATCGGCCGCGCTTCACCCCCGCCGCTCGGTTTCCATGGCAGGCATCACCCCTCCCGCCGGTCCGCTGGGCACGGTCGGAGGCATCGCGGGCCTCCGAGCTTTCTCCCCCGCCCTGTGATAGGTGCAGTGGCCACCGAAGTTCAGGCCGGAGTTGCCACCACGGTACGACAGCGCGGCGGACCCTAAGGAGTTCCTTCGGGTGTACACGAAGGTCGTCTGGGCAGCGGGCGGCGACGACAAGGTGATGCCAAACTGGCTCCCTATGGCCCTCACAGGCGTGCCTCGTTCCTGGCTGCTCAACCTGGCATAGTCTTCGGTGGCCTCCTAGGAGGAGCTGCGCGATTTGTTTGTCGCGCGCTTCATGGCTCCGGCTCCCCACGCCGTCGCGGCCATCCTTGGCGGGTTGCAGGCACTCATTTCAAGTCGCCACATCAAGCAGCTCTTCCGGCAGGTGGGAACCGCCTAGTTGCGGCGGGGGACTCCCCAGGCTGGGCGGCGCCCGAGGCCAACCTCGTCTTCGACTCCAGTGACCACCCCCAGACCACGGTCGACGCCGGTGCACTACCCATGCTCTGCACCCCCACCATCTATAATGTTGCGGTCACCAGGACCCTCATGAACGTCGGAGCTGGTCTCGACATCCTCTCCGTGGAAGCCTTCGGTCTGCTCCATGTGCCTTACGACCGGCTCCTCCCCCAAGCTCTTCTCGGGGATGGCCGACGGCTCCACCTTTCCTCTAAGGTAGGTCCGCCTCCCCATCACCTTTGGTATGCGCAAAAACTACTGAACCGAGCTCATCGACTTCAACATCGCCCGCATCGGCCTCCCGTATAATACCATGCTCGGGTATCTCGCCCTCGCCAAGTTCATGGCAGGGACTCACCCCGGCTACAACGTCATGAAGATCCCCGGGAACAGCGGTGTCCTCACCGTGGTGTGGGACACCAAAGACGCGCACATGGCCCTCAAGCTCGCTTTCAAGGCCGCAGTGGCCGCGCGACCGAACACGGAGGGCGCTCCGGAGATCCTAGAGGCTGCGCCGACAAAGAAGAAGCAGTTGTTCTCCAAAGACTGGGCAGAGATGAAGCAGGTGCCAGTCGACAATGATGGGGGACCAGGCCCCACCTTCACCATAGGCGCCGGCCTCCCCCTGGATCAGGAAGAGGCGCTAGTCAGCTTCCTCCATGCAAACAAGGACGTGTTTGCATGGGAGGAAACGGACTTGGTCGGTATCCCGTGGGGAGTGATCGAATTATGTTACTATGTTCTATCTTGTTGCTTGAACTCTTTAGTACATAATAGTTTCCAGCGGTGGTGACGGTCAGGGGAGCACGAGGAGGGGATTGGGCAAGGCTAGGGTTGGCACCTCCAAAGGCAAATGTGTGAGCGACTTGGGAGGGACGAAGGGGAAAGGTTTTGAGAGAGTCACTATGATGCAACTGTCAAATGGGGTTTCTAGAGCATCTCTAGTTGCTTCATGACTGTGGTAGGATGCATGCTTGCAGTCACACTTGGTTTTAAATATTTTATTTGGCGCATGCATGCATGTCTGTCCTGGGAGACAGGGAGTGGATCCGGCAACTATTATCCATCAGATTTTTTGCTCTAGGTTTGATAGAGGGTGACTATTAGCATAGAAAGCCAGATCAACAACTGATTTTGAACGGCGGTAGTTTTAGGCTGGAACACTGTAGGTGTGGCGGTGAATCCTAATTCAAATGGATGCACTATAGAAGTAGAGATAGAGATTTAAAAGGCAAGGGTAGGGTAGTCTCGCATGATCGATTTGACAGAGAGGCAAGGAGGATGACGGAGTAGCGGGCTTTGTGATTTGACAGCTCATTACTACTAGAAGGTGCGGCCTTGTGGTTTGACTGCTCGTTGTAGTCATTATTACCACGATTCTATGACGGGGGTAAGTCTCCCCTTCCATTCCCCACTCTATATTTGGTGGATGACATGTCAACCCGGATGTTGGCGGTCCCACATGTCGGTGGAAGGAAGTATAATTGTTGCCGACAACCTGAGTTAGGAGCAAAGAACCGTGCGGTATACTCTAGTTTTCACTAGAGTAGTAGTGCGATGGAGGAGTGCGAAACACGATAGCCCAATGCGATATGGCGAGAAAAAATGATCTAGTTTGCTTGTGATCCCACGACTCTACTCGTCGTTAGCATTGTTCTATTCGTGCCTCTTAGAGAACGTGACACATGCGGCTACACCCAAAAGGCACAATGTCAAAAGAACAAGACACGGTGAAAAAATAAGAAGACACAAGGGGCAAAAGAAGAAGGAAGATTACCCCCAAAAAGATGGAACAGTAGACAACAGTCTGGGTCTATCGGCGTCCTAGGAACCAGGGTACCCAGACTTGCCTGCCTGCGGCCCATGGTGTGGCTCCATCAACGGCTTGGTATGGCCCATCTTTAGGACCTTCAAGACAAGACCCTCGCGAGGGGCCAAGCCTCGTGAGGTGGACGAAATCGAGACCTCCGGAGGGAGCCCCCCCCCCCTCCAGGCTGGCTCCTGAGGAGCGGAGATTGCTATGCAGGCACCCACCTCATGAGGTTAAGGTGACGCCAACCATGACGACCAAGGCCAGGCGAGCTCCAGCGGGTGCAGAGTAGCTGGTTTCCTCTTTGGTGCTAAGTAGGCAAAAGCGGGCGCGGGGTCCCGAGGAATCAGCCAAAGGTTCCATTCCCGTGCAACAAGACCAAGACCACCAGGATGGCAGGACGGATGCCATCACCGAGCCCACCGCGACGTCACGACCAGAAGCTTTGCAAGCAAAGACCACCTTTTGTTAGGATAGGATGTACTTCTTTCCCCCCTTCGAAATTGGCCACTGTAGGATCCCTTCCCGCCTTCATTTGGATGAAGAGGACTAGGCCACTATAAATATTAGCTTAGACACCACCGCAGGAGGGGATCCGAGAGGGACCTCACAAGCTCACACCCACACTAGAACAAACCTTGTGAGGTTATTCTTCCCTCGTACTAGTTCATCCTTAGCCCCTCGTGAGGCTAATCCACCACAAAGCAGGAGTAGGGTCTTACACCGCAAGGTTGCCCGAACCTGGGTAAACTACTGTGTCCATTTTCTTTATTGTTCATCGAGCTAGGCCATGGGGGTGACGAACTGGTTCGCTGGAGAGGTTGAGTTCTTCACACATGCCCTAGAGCTCAAACCTTTCTTGGGTCTGCGAAGCCCTGAATCTGACATTTGGGGCGCCAGGTAGGGGCGTGTCGAAGGTCTGCCTCTCTATCGGCCGCGCTTCACCCCCGCCGCTCGGTTTCCATGGCAGGCATCACCCCTCCCGCTGGTCCGCCGGGCACGGTCGGAGGCATCACGGGCCTCCGAGCTTTCTCCCCCGCCCTGTGACAGGTGCAGTGGCCGCCGAAGTTTAGGCCGGAGTTGCCACCACAGTACGACAGCGCGGCGGACCCTAAGGAGTTCCTCCGGGTGTACACGAAGGTCGTCTGGGCAGCGGGCGGCGATGACAAGGTGATGCCAAACTGGCTCCCTATGGCCCTCACAGGCGTGCCTCGTTCCTGGCTGCTCAACCTGCCATAGTCTTCGGTGGCCTCCTAGGAGGAGCTGCGCGATTTGTTTGTCGCGCGCTTCATGGCTCCGGCGACCCACGCCGTCGTGACCATCCTTGGCAGGTTGCAGGCACTCGTTTCAAGTCGCCACGTCAAGCAGCTCTTCCGACAGGTGGGAACCGCCCAGTTGCGGCGGGGGACTCCCCAGGCTGGGCGGCGCCCAAGGCCAACCTCGTCTTCGACTCCAGGGACCACCCCAAGACCACGATCGACGCCGGTGCACTCCCCATGCTCTGCACCCCCACCATCTATAACGTTGAAGTCACCAGGACCCTCATGAACGCCGGAGCTGGTCTCGACGTCCTCTCCGTGGAAGCCTTCGGTCTGCTCCATGTGCCTTACGACCGGCTCCTCCCCCAAGCTCTTCTCGGGGGTGGCCGACGGCTCCACCTTTCCTCTAGGGTAGATCCGCCTCCCCATCACCTTTGGTACGCGCAAAAACTACTGAACCGAGCTCATCGACTTCGACATTGCCCGCATCAGCCTCCCGTATAATACCATGCTCGGGTATCTCGCCCTCGCCAAGTTCATGGCAGGGACTCACCCCGGCTACAACGTCATGAAGATCCCCGGGAACAGCGGTGTCCTCACCGTGGTGTGGGACACCAAAGACGCGCACATGGCCCGCAAGCTCACTTTCAAGGCCGCAGTGTCCGCGCGACCGAACACGGAGGGCGCTCCGGAGATCCTAGAGGCCGCACTGACAAAGAAGAAGTAGTTGTTCTCCAAAGACTGGGCAGAGACGAAGCAGGTGCCAGTCGACAATGATGGGGGACCAGGCCCCACCTTCACCATAGGCGCCGGCCTCCCCCTGGATCAGGAAGAGGCGCTGGTCAACTTCCTCCATGCAAACAAGGACGTGTTTGCATGGGAGGCAACGGACTTGGTCGGTATCCCGTGGGGAGTGATCGAGCACCACCTGATGGTGTGCCCCGACGCGCGCCTGGTGAAGCAGAAGGCATGGTGGCAAGCCCCGGAGAAGCAATTATTCATCGTCCAGGATTGGTTGGCCAATCCGGTCATTGTCCCCAAGAAGGGCGGGAAGGAGCGCATGTGCGTCGACTTCACGAGCCTCAACAAGGATTCCCCTTAGGACCCCTTCCCTCTTTCGCGCATTGACTAGATCATCGACCCCACTGCGAGTGCGGCTTGTTATGCTTCCTGGATGCCTTCTCAAGCTATCACCAGATCAAGATGGCGGTGCAGGACATCGAGAAGACGGCTTTCCTGACCCCGTGCGGGGTGTACTGTTACACTTGCATGCCATTCGGGATGCACAATGCCGGCGCAACCTTCCAACGATTGATCCACAATACCCTGGGCCGGCAGCTCAGGAGGAACGCCGAGGCGTACGTTGATGACATAGTGGTCAAATCTCAGGAGGTGAGAACTCTTGTTGAAGATTTGGAAGAAACATTCGCCAACCTGCGCAAGGTAAACTTGTGGCTCAATACAGAGAAGTGCGTGTTCGGCATCCCGTCCGGCGAGCTGCTGGGTTTCCTGGTGTCGCACAGAGGGATCGAGGCTAATCCAGAGAAGGTCAAGGCGATGGAAAAGATGAGCCCGCCGTAGAACCTCAAGGAGATGAAGAAGCTCGCGGGCTGCGTAACTTCGTCGGGGCGCTTCATCTCCAATCTAGGTGAGCGCGCCCTCCCGTTCTTCAAGCTGATGAAGAACAAGGCCCCATTCGAATGGACTCCAGAGGCTGAGGCAGCCTTCCAAGACCTCAAAAGGTACCTCACCAGCCCGCTGGTGATGGTAGCACCTCGTCCTCTTGAACCCCTGGTGCTTTACCTGGCCGCCATGCCCCACTCGACCAAGGCGGCACTCGTGGCATTCCGGGAAGAGCACGCAGATGCAGGTGTGCGGTGTAGTGCCCTGTGCCTGACCACGACACTGCAGCCTTGGGACGGCATTCCTGAGGCCCTGGCTGCCCCACCTCATGGCAGGGCTCCCGAGGCTCCCTCGCCTCAAGAGGGGCAGGACACTATCGACGCCCCTCCCTCGTCGAGCATCCCATCTACTTCGTCGGCACGGTGTTGCAGGATGCGCGTGCACACTACCCCATGTCACAGAAGCTCCTTCTCATGCTGCTCGTCGCCTCCAGAAAGCTACGCCACTACTTCCAGGGCCATCCTATTAGGGTTGTCCCCGCATACCCCTGGAGAAGGTGCTTCGAAGCCCCAATGCCATAGGGAGGGTTGTTGAGTAGAACATCGAGCTACATGCATTCCAGCTAGAGTTCAGCACCACCAGAGTCATCAAGGGCGTGGCCCTTGCAGACTTTGTGGCAGAATGGACCAACGCCCCAGACCGAGGGGTGGGCGAGGACCATTCCCTCACGCCCGGAGATGAAGCACAAGATGGCTGGGTCATGTACTTCGACGGCGCGTTCGCACATCAGGGTGTGATACATCTCCAACGTATCTATAATTTTTGATTGTTCCATGTTGTTATATTATCACTCTTGGATGTTGTATAATCATTTTATAGTCATTTTATATCATTTTTTGGTACTAACCTATTGACATAGTGCCAAGTGCCAATTGCTGTTTTTGCATGTTTTTTCTGTCGTAGGAAATCAATACCAGACGGAGTCCAAACACATCAAAACCTTTTGGAGATTTTTTTGGACCAGAAAACACCAATGGGCCAAAGAAGCACCTGGGGGGTGCTTCGAGGGGAGCACAACCCACCAGGGCGTGCCAGGTGGCCCAGACACGCCCTGGTAGGTGGTGCCCACCTCAGGTGCCCCCTGAACGGCCTCTTTGCTCTATAAATACCCCAATATTCTAGAAACCCTAGGGGAGTCAACGAAAATCAATTCCAGCCGCCGCAGGGTCCAAAATCACCAGATCCAATGTAGACACCATCACGGAGGGGTTCACCACTTCCATTGGTGCCTCTCCAATGATGCGTGAGTAGTTCTTTGCAGACCTTCGGGTCCGTAGGTAGTAGCTAGATGGCTTCCTCTCTCGTTGATTCTCAATACAATGGTCTCTTGGAGATGCATATGATGTAACTCTTTTTGCGGTGTGTTTGTTGGGATCGTATGAACTTTGAGTTAATTATCGGATCTATCTTTTTATCAATGAAAGTTATCTGAATCTTCTTTGATATCTTATATGCATGATTGCTTATAGCATCGTATTTCTTCTCCGATATTTTGGTTTTGTTTGGCCAACTTCATCTATTTATCTTGCAAGGTGCTTTCTAGTGGGTTTGATCTTATGGTGCTTGATCCCAGTGACAGAAGGGGAACCGACACGTATGTATCGTTTCTACTAAGGATGAAACATTGGGGTCTATCTCTACATAGATAGATTTTGTCTACATCATGTCATCGTTCTTATTGCATTACTACGTTTCCCCATGAACTCAATACACTAGATGAATGTTGGAAAGACTCGGTCTACTAATCTTTGACGTGATGCCTATATAATGATCATTGCCTCGATATCGTCATGATTATTTGAAGTTCTATCAATTGCCCAACAGTAATTTGTTTACCCACCGCTTGCTATTTTTCTCGAGAGACGTCACTAGTGAAACCTATGGCCCCCGGGTCTCTTCTTTAATATATTTGCCTTCACGGTCTATTTTATGTGCCTTTTATTTTCAGATCTATTAAACCAAAAATACAAAAATATCTTTCTGCAATTTATTCTTATTTATTTTATTTGGCGTTCGATCTATCAATCTACTACAATTTATTCACGTCCGTTTTGCCAATTTCTAGCACCGTTACCCGAAAGGGATTGACAATCTCTTTAATACGTCGGGTTGCGAGTAGTTGTTATTTGTGTGCAGGCGCCACTTACGTGTTGTTGGTTGGTTCTCCTACTAGCTCGATAACCTTGGTCTAATCACTAAGGGAAATACCTACCATCGCTATGTTGCATCATCCCTTCCACTTTGGGGAAATACCAACGTAGCTTCAAGCCGCATCAAAAGGAATTTCTGGCGCTGTTGCCGGGGAGGATCTTCAACATATACCAGGTTCCTAATCACAAATCTCATCTCCTCACAATTTACATTATTTTCCATTTGCCTCTCATTTTCCTCTCCCCCACTCCACAAGAATTTGTCATTTTATTCGCACTCTTTTTCGCTCGCCGTTTTCTCGTCAGATCTATCATTTTCCTGCAATCATGAGTGATTTCGGTATGGCACCAACAGATGATGGCCTAACTCCTCAGATTGGAAGTACGGGCAATCTAGATGCCAAAACATTTATCTTGGGGCAAGGGAATGTTATGGGAAAAGAACATATCCAAGAATTTTTCAATTGTGTTGGGAATTTAAGCCTTGATGATGCTCCTATACTTAAGACTACTAGATTCTATGCGAATGCTATTTCAGCGCTAGTTCGGAAACTTGAAAGCAAATTTATCCGTACTCATCCTACTTTGCAAAGATTATTTTTTGAGATTCCAGTCATAAAGAACCCTAAAGCTAAAAAGTTGGCCACTCTCCTTCTTATGAACGAATTTGACTACATAATACGGGAAGCTAGGGAAATCTTTGACTTTTATGGTATGAATTGTGAAAAGCCCATGATAGATGAAATTATTTACAGTAGCGATTCTGCATTAAGACATTTTCTTGGGGATAATAAAATATTTAATGAGAATCTTAAAAAGGAGGTCCACATTCTAGATGTAATCCAACAAGTTTTCAATAATGTTAATCAACATTACTCTTGGATTGTTGCCGGAAATCAACGCGGTTATAATAATGGGCAACTTAATAGTGCTAAGGTTTCTATGGACAATATGTTTTATGTTGTTTTGGCAAAACCCCATGTTGAAACCACTTCTAAACAAATTAAGAAGAAGGATGACAAAACTTAGATCTTTTCTTTATGCCTAGCTAAGGGCGTAAAACTATAGCGCTTGTTGGGAGGCAACCCAATGAATAAAATTTATTTTTGCTTTTTGTTCTTGAGTGTTTTCACAATTATGCTACTGTTATGATTGTGTTTTTTGTTTTAATTAGCTTTTGTGCCAAGTAAAGCCTTTAGGATCTTCTTGGGTGATAGTTGTTTGATCTTGCTGAAAAACAGAATCTTTTGTGCTCACGAGAACAATTCTCATGTTTTACCAGAGAGTGATAAAATATCGATTCTTTTTGAAAAATATTAATATAAAAATTTCCCAGGACTTTCTAATATATCGGAGTTTTTGGAGTTACATAAATATTCGAAATATCCATATTGCTACAGACTGTTCTGTTTTTGATAGATTCTGTTTTCTTTGTGTTGTGTGCTTGTTTTGATGGCTCTATGGTTTTCCTTGATGAGTTTTTTTCATAGAAAAGTTGGAATACAGTAGATATATTGCAACAACAAAATATAAATTGGTTTGCTACAATACTTATAGTAGTGATTTTCTTTCTTATACTAACGGATCTCACGAAGGTTTTGTTGGAGTTTTGTGTGATTGAAGTTTTCAAGTTTTGGGTTATCTTACGATGGATGAAGTAATAAGGAGTAAGAAGAGACTAAGCTTGGAGATGCCCCGGTATCCCAAGCTATTATCCAAAAGAGAGCAAGCAACTAAGCTTGGGGATGCCCCAAGTGGCATCCCCTCTTTCTTCTAACGACCATCGGTATTTTACTCGAATCTATATTTTTATTCATCACATACTATGTGTTTTGCTTGGAGCGTCTTGTATGATAAGAGTCTTTGCTTGTATTATTTTGTGTTTTAAGTTTTGATTCCTTGCTGGACACACCTATTTGAGAGAGCCAAAATTATGTCATGACTTGTTAGAATTTCTCTCTATGCTTCACTTAAATTTTTATGAGCTATGGATTTGCTCTAGTGATTCACTTATATCTTTTTGAGCACGGTGTGCTTTAGTAAAAAATTCAAGAAATTCTCTCTTGCTTTACTTAAATTAATTTGAGAGAAATGAAGTTTATGATCATGATCTTCACTTATATTTATTTGAGATTATCAAAAGCAACATAAGAAAATTAGTTCCAAAGTGATAGTATCCAAGAAGGATATAATAAAAACTGTCATGAAGATCATTGGACAAAATAAACTTGATTCTTAGTAATAATTTTGATATATGATGATGTGATATGTGAGTCATCTTGATGAGTAATTTTGGTTTAGTAAGAATATTGGTGTTAAGGTTTGTGATTCCCTATGCAAGCATGAACGTCAATAATTATGCAATGAAATTATATCCTACTTGTGGTGCCTTATACGGTGTTAATTATGCTTAATGCTCGCTTATGAGATTATTCATTTCTTGGTAGGTCACTTCTCAATCTTTTGCTAGCCTTCATTTTACACTAAGTATGATCAATACTTGTGCATCCAAAAACCTTCAGACAGTTTTGCCATATGAGTCCACTATACCTACCTATATGCGGTATTCTTTTGCCATTCTAAGCAAATTTGTATGTGCCATCACTAATATTCGAATTATTTCTCTTTTATGTGCTCGTACCACTAACAAGACGGTGAGGGGTGGCCAATATTTTCCATGCTAGATGTGTTATTCTCACGATGAGTGTTTATTCACTTGTCATTGCACGACAGTAAGGCAAAGGTATTAGGGATGCCCACTCTCGAAATGAAAAATGATTTTTCTTTATGTTGTCAAATAATAAATTCGTTGGAAAGTGTTGGTATGGAAGGCACCCGTGGATACGGTTAGCCATGGAAAGTGAAAAGTATGGTGGAAAAATGAATAAACTTTAATTTCTATTTTGAAAGTGTTGGGAACTCTAAGTCATTTTCGTTGGTGAGAAAAGTGTGCCTCTCAAAATATTTTTATCTCTTAATTTTCACTGTGAGCTCTGGCACCTCTACAATTCCCTACTTCCCTTTGCGAAGGGACTTTCTTTTACTTTATGCAATTTTTATTTTAAATTTTATTCCCCATCTTCTCTTATAAAGCACCAACTAGGAGGCACTATGATCGTACTTGAGCATTGGGTGTAGTTAATATGCGAGCGTGTTTCATGAATGGATCAATGATTGAGCATAATGGGCTAGGGATAGCTTATTTTAGCATTGATATTTTGAAATACATGGTTGCTTGTTGGCATGCTTGAGTATTTAAATTATCATGTCAAAACTACACTATTGCTTGGAACAATATAAAATTACAAATGTCCATGCTATAAAGAAAAGAATATGATATGACATGTTAGGCAACACTCCACATCAAAAATTCTGTTTTTATCATTTACCTACTCGAGGACGAGCAGAAATTAAGCTTGGGGATGCTAATACGTCTCCAACGTATCTATAATTTTTTATTGTTACATGTTGTTATATTATCAATCTTGGATGTTTTATAATCATTTTATAGTCATTTTATATCATTTTTTGGTACTAACCTATTGACATAGTGCCAAGTGCCAGTTGCTGTTTTTTGCATGTTTTTTACATTGTAGGAAATCAATACCAAACGGAATCCAAACGCAGCGAAACTTTTTGGAGATTTTTTGGACCAAAAGACAACCAATGGGCCGAAGAAGCACCTGGGGGGGGGGTGCTCCGAGCGGAGCACAACCCACCTGGGCGCGCCAGGAGGCCCAGGCGCGCCCTGGTGGCTTGTGCCCACCTCGGGTGCCCCCTGAACCTCCTCTTTGCTCTATAAATACCCCAATATTCTAGAAACCTTGGGGAGTCGATGAAAATAAATTCCAGCCACCACAGAGTCCAGAACCACCAGATCCAATCTAGACAGCATCACGGAGGGGTTCACCACTTCCATTAGTGCCTCTCCGATGATGCGTGAGTAGTTGTTTGTAGACCTTCAGGTCCGTAATTAGTAGCTAGATGGCTTCCTCTCTTGTTTGATTTTCAATACAATGGTATCTTAGAGGTCCATATGATGTAACTCTTTTTGCGTTGTGTTTGTGGGATTGGATGAACTTTGAGTTTATGATCAGATCTATCTTTTTATCCCTGAAAGTTATTTGAATCTTTTTTGATCTCTTATATGGATAATTGCTTATAGCCTCGTATTTCTTCTCCAATATTTGGGTTTTGTTTGGCCAACTTGATCGATTTATCTTGCAATGTGAAGAGGTGCCTTGTAGTGGGTTCGATCTTACGGTGCTTGATCACAGTGACAGAATGTAGCGACCCGATCCCAATGGACCGTAGTCTCTATGCTTAAGTGTGATCTCTGGATCGGTATGCTGACACACACAGTACTCGAGGAATTATAACAGAGTTCAATCACACACTTATTACATCGAGGTCCTCATAAAGAGTGATTATTACAATAATATGGATGAAGGCCACCTAATAAAATAACTGCGGAAGCTTCGAAGGTAAATGAGTCCATCCAACTCCACAGCAAAACTTAGTGCAAGACAATGACCTATCGCACCTTAATCCTCGTCTGAAAAATCTGCAACATGAGACATTGCAGCCGTGTAGGTCAGCACATGGAATATGCTGGCAAGATCACACTATAGAGCAATGATGAACAATAGCAATCACTACATGCATATTTGGCTGGTGGAGGCTCTAAGTTTAATATTTGCATAAAGCTAATTTTCCCTACAACAAAGGAATAGATTTTATTTACTACCAAGTTTATGCCATTATTGAGCAGGTATCCCCAACTCAATCCCAAAATTATCAAGTAATAATAATAATAATAACCCAACAAATTCATTAAGTAAAGTGATGAGATCAACCAATAGCTCAAATACCAGATACTCAAGATGTCCATAACCGTGGACATGGCTAATCATGATTAGTTTGCACACTCTATAGAGGTTTGCGCACTTTTCCCCATAAGACTCGACCGCATCCATGATCGGAAGATCGAGACATAGCCTTTCTGAAGAGGTCCCCTTAACCGATTGATAGGCCGGTACACCTACAATTCCCCTACATCTGCTAGGCCATCATGGAAAGGTTTCCCACAACTTACTTAACTATGCTAGAGCCCATAATGGCTTGTGGATGCACACGAAAGTTTCTGAGCATGTATAATCTGATGATCCCTTTGAGCCTGGGTGGCATTCCATAGGATAATCACACGGATACCGCGGGATCTCCTAGGACAACACTGGATTCCCCAGGTGCCCCCAACCAATCCACCCAGATGTGTATTAAAGTAGCCACTTTAAGTTTCCCTTAGTTAGAATCTCTCACAACTTGCATGATTCTCACATAGCAATCCTGGCCTACGAGCATGGCTAAGCAATACGAGCATAACGTATATTCTCGGGGTGATAAAAGGTATTAGGTTCCTACCTCATTAACTACATAGCAATAACTACATGTTCCCAATCCTACTCATGCAATGTTTGAGGGTGTAAGTAATGCATAAAAACTGGGTAATAAAGGGTATGATCAAAGTGTAACTTGCCTTGCTGACGATCGGAAAACCCTAGAGATTCATACTAGCAAGCTTCGCACTCTGGAAAATCTATTGTAGACAAACAATAGCATACATAAGCACTCAAGCATGAAGATGAAAAGAAAACCAAAGAAAAAGATCTTAACAGAAAGTTTATGTCAAGAACTTTGATTTGCAAAAAGAATCAACTAAATCAGAGTTATGAAACTCAAGTTACGATAAAAAATTTCATATTCAAATCTGTTTGAAACCAAATTTTAAACTTTCAAAAACATGTTTAAGTTTGTTATCTGGATAGAGGGGATCATAATGAAGAATTTGGCATTGGTTTCATTGGATTTCGATAAATGAGCAAAAAGTCACGAGGGTTTAAAGATCAGGGGCTAATCTGTGCAGGAAATATTTACAAATGGGTCACTGGCTAAAAATAAATAGAAAAAGAAAAAATCTATCGGACGAACATCCGCTACGAGAGACTAACGAACAAAACCGATCGTTAACAGACCTAAATGAACGACCGTTCCCTAGATACATCGAACCGAGAAAAACCGAAACGAACTGAAACAAAAACGAACCCTAAAAGAAAACCGGCGAACCGGGGATGGGTTATTACCAGACCACAAAAACCGGCGGGTCGGTTCGGTGGATCGGGCGGCGGGCGGCTCCGGCGGTGGCGAGCTCCGGCGACGGGCGGCTGGTGGCGACGGCGGTGACACAGCAACGAGGCGAGCGGCAGCGCAGCGGCGGTGGTGGGAAGAGGAGGCGGCGGGGGCGTCGGTTTATAAAGGCAGGGGCGTCGGCTTGCGGGAGGGGGCAGCCGAGGCCATGTCGGCGCCGGACTCCGGGAGGAGTCCCGGACGGGCATGGGGACGAAGGCCGTTGCCCAGAAGTTTTTTTTTACATTTTTTGAAAATACGAAAAATAGAAAAAACGTAATAAATTTTTTTCTTCTAAAATTCCAGAAATATTCTCATAGTTCCTCCTAATTAAATGGGCCAAAGTGAACATTTTTGTCGACCTAAATGCCTAAAAATAAACTTTTTAGTACTAATAAAAGTTATTAAACACGCAAAAAATGAAATAAAAAATATATTTTTATTCAAAATTAAATTTCCAATATTTCTTTGTTGTTTTTGAAGAAGTCATATTATCTTCTCTCATTATTTATTTATTTGAAATAATTGGAAAAATAATTTTCGAATAAATCACTTTGATCCAATTTGCCAATTTTCAAAATTCAAAAATTGATTTTTGTGAAAACCTCCAACTCTCTTAATTGGTCCTTGAGTTGCTTAAGGTTTGTAGGATAAAAAATTCAAATAAGAATAAATTCAAAAATGCACAAGTGATGAATGCATATGAATGATCTAATTAGCATCCAAATTGAAAATTGGGATGTTACAAACCTACCCCCCTTAAGATGAATATCGCCCTCGAGATTCGGGTTGGCTAGCAAAAAGGTGTGGGTGGTCCTTCCGGAGGTCTTCTTCTCGTTCCCAGGTGGCTTCCTCCTCGGTATGGTGACTCCACTGAACCTTGCAAAACTTGATAACCTTGCTATGAGTGACTCGGTTGGCGAACTCGAGAATCTTGACGGGTTTCTCCTCATAAGTCAAGTCACTCTCCAACTGAATTACCTCTAGGGGCACTGCATCTCTCAAAGGAATATCGGCCATTTCTGCATGGTACTTCTTCAACTAGGAAACGTGAAACACATCATGAACTCCTGACAAACCTTCGGGTAATTCCAACTTGTAGGCAACTTCACCCATACGTTCCAAGACTATGCATGGTCCCACAAATCATGGCGCCAACTTTGCTTTGACTCCAAACTGTTTAACTCCTCGAAGTGGCGACAAACGGAGACATGCTCTGTCTCCAACTTCATTGGTTACCTCCTTGCGTTTAGTATCGGCATAACTCTTCTACCTGGACCGGGCTATCTTGAATCTATGACGAATCAACTTGACCTTCTCCTCAGACTCTCTGATTAAATCTGGTCCGAATAATTGTTGGTCTCCAACTTCATCCCACATCAATGGTGTCCTGCATCTCCTTCCATACAAAGCTTCAAAAGGGGCCATTTTCAAACTAGCTTGGTAGCTGTTGTTATACAAGAACTCGGCGTAAGGAAAATTATCATCCCAACTCGATCCATAATTTAGTGAACAAGCTCTCAACATGTCCTCCAGAATCTGATTGACTCTCTCGGTCTGCCCATATGTCTGCGCATGAAAGGCAGTGCTGAACTCTAGCCTATTACCCAAAGTTTGGTGTAACTGACGCCAAAACTTCGAGGTAAACTGTGTTCCTCTATCTGATATATGGTCCTTGGAACTCCATGCAGACATACGATCCTAGTCATATATATCTTGCCCAACTTAGAGCTCGTATAAGTGGTTTTCACGGGGATAAAAGTGAGCCACCTTGGTCAAGCGATCAACTACAACCTAGATGGAGTCATACCCTGAATGAGTCCTCAGTAATCCGGTGATGAAATCCGTGCCAAGCTTATCCCACTTCCATTCGGGTATCGGCAAGGGCTGAAGTAATTCTGCTGGTTTCTGATGCTCTGCCTAACTCTCTGACATATGTCACATACTGCTACATACTCAGCAATATCCTTCTTCATGCCTGTCCACTGGAAACGTTCCTTCATACCCGATACATCTTGGTGTTGCCTGGGTGAATTGAGTAAGGCGAATCATGAGCCTCCTGAAGAATTAACTTCCTGATCTCTGGTTCATTGGGCACATAGATGTGATCTTCAAACCATAAAGTTCCGTGTTCATCCTCACGAAAACCTTTGGCCTTTCCTTTACTCATCTTTTCTTCTATCTCTGCAATTTCCTTATCAATCTTCTAGGATTCTTGGATTTTTCCCAACAAATTGGACTAAACTTCCAACGCTACAACAAAACCTCTCGGAACTATCTCCAAGCGAAGTTCTCACAGATCATCAGCTAACTCCCGAGGTAATCATCCAGTTATAAGAGTATTGACATAACTCTTGCGGCTCAAATCATCTGCCACAACATTGGCCTTTCCTGGGTGGTAATGCAGTTTCATGTCATAATCCTTTATGAGCTCCAACCATCTCCTCTGCCTGAGGTTCAACTCCTTCCGTGTGAAGATATACTTCAAACTCTTATGATCCGTGTAAACACCACAACGATTTCCGATAATAAAATGTCTCCAGGTCTTAAGCGTGTGCACTATAGCTGCTAACTCCAAATCATGCATGGCATAATTCAACTCATGAGGTCGAAGCTGACATGAGGCATATGAAACAGCTCTTCCTTCTTGCATATGAACGCCTCCAAGTCCTTGTCGAGATGCGTCGCAATATACTTGGAAATCCTTGCGTATATTCGGAAGAATTAGCACTGGGGCTGTAACCAAATGTTTCTTCAACTCCTGAAAACTGGCCTCACAATCCTCTGTCCATTGGAAGTTGGTGTCCTTCTTCAATAACTCCATCATGGGCTTCGCAATCTTGGAAAAATTCTCAATGAATCTCCGATAATATCATGCGAGTCCAAGGAAACTGCGTATCTCTCCCACTGAGGTGGGTGCCATCCATTTGGTGATGGATTGAACCTTGGAGGGGTCTACTGTTATACCTTCTCCTGATATAACATGTCCAAGGAATCTAACTTCCTTCAACCAAAACTCACATTTGCTGAACTTGGCATATAGCTGATGTTCCTTGAGCTTCTCGAGAACCAAGCGCAAATGTTCCTTGTGTTCTTCTTCATTCTTCGATCGAGTACACCAATATATCATCAATGAACACCACAACAAACTTGTCCAAGAACTCCATGAACACCTTATTCATCATGCTCATAAAGTAGGCAGTGGCATTAGTCAAACCAAAAGACATTACCGTGTACTCATATAACCCATACCTTGTGGTAAAGATGCCTTAGGTATATCCTGTTCTCGGATCTTTAGCTGGTGATATCCTAATCGAAGATCAAACTTGGAGAAAACTTTAGCTCCCTGCAGCTGGTCAAATAAATCATTGATCATCGATAGAGGATATTTATTCTTGATATTCACCTCATTCAATGCTCGATAATCAACTACCATTCTTAAGGATCCATCCTTCTTCTCAACTAGAAGCACTAGGGCTCCCCACGGTGATGAACTTGGTCGAATATAACCTTTATCCAATAACTCCTTAATCTGCTTCTTAATTTCCCCCGGATCATTCGCGGGCATCCGATATGGTCTCTTGGATATTGGTCCGGTGCCTGGCAATAACTCAATCAAAAATTCTATATCTCGGTCTGGTGGCATGCCTGGTAATTCCTCTGGGAATACATCGGGGTAATCCTTCACAACTGGCACTTCCTCCAGAACAACTCCCAAGAGTGAATTTACTTGAGTCCTGCTTCGCGCATGCCTAGACACATACTTGATCCGTTTCCCCTCTGGGGTGGTGAGAAGAATTGACTTACTAGCACAATCGATGTTTCCCCCATACTTGGATAGCCAATCCATTTCTAGTATGACATCCAATCCTTGTGATTCTAGAATAATGAGTTCTGTGGGAAAAACATGCCTACCTATGGTCAACGGCAGCTGAAAACATCCCTGGCTAGCCATATACTCCGCTCCTGGCGAGCCGACTAACATTGGTGTCTTATGGGATATGGTTGGGAACTTAAATTTGTCCACAAATGCCCTTTATATGTATGAATGCGATGCACCAGTGTCAAAAATAACAAGGCTATAAACGACTTAATCAAAAACTTACCAATAACTGTGTCAGACTGCTCGTCAACTTCCTCTACGTTGACATGATTCACCTGTCCCCTGGTGAAAGGGTTTGGCTTCTTTCCTGAGCTTCCCTTTGCATTCTTGGCCTCAGGATAGTCACTGGCGTAGTGTCAGGTCTTCCCACACTTGTAACAAGTAATGTGACTCAGATCCTTCTTGGCGGGGGTTGCTGGGTTGGGACGGCTCTGACTGTTGTTACCTCCACTCCCATTACCATTCTTAGGGCCACTATGGTTGTGTGAATTTCCACCGTTTGAGAATGTCCTCCATGGGTATGAGTGTGTCCTCCTGAGTACGGGGAATAGTGAGGCTTCTGCTGAGCTCCAGAGTTGTACTTTCCTTGTCCATACTTCCGCTTGCGGTTCTCTATTTGCTGCTGCTTGCCTTCAATCATGAGGGCCCTGTCTACTAGCTCCCGATAGTTGGTGAATGTTGCCACCATCAACTGCGTACTCACTCATCATTCACTCCTTCAAGAAACTGCTCCTGCTTCGCGGCATCTGAGGCTGCATCGTCTGGGGCGTAGCGTGATAACTTGCTGAACTAATCCACATACTGCGCCACAGTATGATTTCCCTGGTGTAAGTTGCGGAACTCACGCTTCTTCATACTCATGGCTCCAGCTGAGACATGTGTGGTGCGGAAGGCTTGCTGAACCTGATCCCATGTAACATTGGCCACGGGAAAGGTGGTGGTGTAGTTCTCCCACCATGAGGTTGCGGGTCCATCAAGACGATGTGCGGCAAAGCGCGCCTTCTCTGCATCCGTGCATCCAGAACTTGTTAGCTCTCTTCCGATCTTGCGGAGCTAATCATCAGCAACAATCGGATCGGTGCTACTAGAGAACACTGGCGGATTCAACCTTAGGAAACAGGCTAGGTTGTCAACCGGGGGTGGCGGCGGTGGGTTGTTGCTATTGCTGTTGTTGCCTTGGTTCTGGACGAGCAACTGCATCAAGGCATTCTGCTGTTAGATCAACTGGGTTAGCTCTGGCAGGAAAACGAATCTAGGGTCATGTCTCGGAGGCATCTGATAGGTTAGAGGGGTGAGAATAGAATAGAATAGAATAGGGTCTAAAGAGATATTTCACTACCCATATGCACATGAGACAAACATAATCAATTCACACCACTCAATTTCAAACAAGATTCATACAATTAATCTAAGATACTATTACAAGATCTCGCGAACAATTCCTAACTACTTGGAAGAATTCTAATAGAAATATGGTGGTCAACTAGAAATTTTGATCGGTGGAAGACTCCATAATATCAGCTCCAACTTCGTCTTCAAAATCATCACTATCCTCGTCATCTCTGTCTTCTTCAGCATCACTGTCGGTGTCGGTGTCATCGAGTATGATGTAGTCTTCAGAACGAATGTCCACTTCAGGTTCCGGTTTCACTACAGATATTCCTATCTTCTTCCTCAGGTCTTCATTCTACTCCAGTAGCACACTAATTTCCTCTTCGTATCAATCGTGTGTTTCCTTGAGTTCCTCTTCTAGCTCCATATTCCGGTTCATCACCTTCTTGGTATCTATCATGTTAGCGCGCATTTGATTTTCATATCGACGAATGTGCTGGTTCAACTCCTGTATGTAGGCTGCATTAGATCCATCCTTGTGAATCATCTCCCATTGCTCATCACGGCGTCCACATATCTGATAGACGGTGTCCTTAAGATCCTTGTTGTAAACCTCACCTATGTGTCCAATGGTGATGTGGGAGGCCATGTTCTTTCCTTATCTCTAGGTTGGTGCATGAAAAGAAAACTCGATGGACTCGGTAATTGGTGCAAAAGTCCTCCCAAGGACACGAACTTGAATCATCCAGCGCTCCTCTTCTGGTAAAGTTGTGGTGAAGGTTCCGGTGAAGCTTGGTATGCCGATGTTGAGATAGTTAGTGACTTCCTTCAAGTGTCGTCCGAAAGGGGTGTCGTCATCCGGCTGAGTGAACTTGCTGGGGTTCGACATATATAGAGAAGAAATAGAGAAGAATTAGGAATGAGTAGAGGAGTATCTTGTGTCTTTTCCTAGTGGTCGTGTCCTACAGTCAGCGTGTGCTCTGATACCACCTTGTAGCGACCCGATCCCAATGGATCGTAGTCTCTATGCTTAAGTGTCATCCCTGGATCGGTATGCTGACACACACAGTACTCGAGGAATTATAACAAAGTTCAATCACACACTTAGTACATCGAGGTCCTCATAAAGAGTGATTATTACAATAATATGGCTGAAGGCCCTCTAATAAAATAATTGCGGAAGCTTCCAAGGTAAATGAGTCCATCCAACTCCACGACAAAACTGAGTGCAAGACAACGACCTATCGCACCTTAATCCTCGTCTGAAAATTCTGCAACATGACACGTTACATCCGTGTAGGTCAGCACATGGAATATGTTGACAAGATCACACTATAGAGCAATGATGAACAATAGCAATCACTACATGCATATTTGGCTGGTGGAGGCTCTAAGTTTAATATTTGCATAAAGCTAATTTTTCCCTGCAACAAAGGAATAGATTTTATTTACTACCAAGTTTATGCCATTATTGAGAAGGTATCCTCAACTCAATCCCAAAATTATCAAGTAATAATAATAATAATAACCCAACAAATTCATTAAGTAAAGTGATAATAATAATAATAATAATAATAATAATAATAATAATAATAATAATAATAATAATAATAATAATAACTCAAATACCACATACTCAAGATGTCCATAACTGGGGACACAGCTAATCATGATTAGTTTGTAAACTCGGCAGAGGTTTGCACACTTTTCCACCACAAGACTCGGCCACATCCATGATCAGAAGATCGAGACATAGCCTTTCTGAAGAGGTCCCCTTAACCGATAGACAGGCCGGTACACCTACAGTTCCCCTATATCTGCTAGCCCATCATGGAAACATTTCCCACAACTTACCTAACTATGCCAGAGCCCATAATGGCTTGTGGCTACGCACGCAAGTTTCTGAGAATGAATAATCTTATGATCCCTTTGAGCCTGGGTGGCATTCTATAGGATAATCACACGCATACCCCGTGATCTCCTAGGACAACACTCGATTCCCCAGGTGCCCAAAACCAATCCACCTAGATGTGTATTAAAGTAGCCACCTTAAGTTTCCCATAGTTGGAATCTCTCACAACTTGCATGATTCTCACATACCAATCCCCGTTTATGAGCATGGCCAAGGAATATGAACATAACGTATATTCCCGGGGTGATAAAAGGTATTAGGTTCCTACCTCATCAACTACATAGCAATAACCACATGTTCCCAATCCTACTCATGCAATGTTTGAGGGTGTAAGTAATGCATAAAAACTGGGTAATAAAGGGTATGATCAAAGTGTAACTTGCCTTGCTGACGACCGGAAAACCCTAGAGATTCATAGTAGCAAGCTTCGCACTCCGAAAAATCTATCATAGACAAACAATAGCATACATAAGCACTCAAGCAGGAAGATGCAAATAAAACCAAAGAAAAAGATCCTAACAGCAAGTTTAGGTCAAGAACTTCAATTTGCAAAAAGAATCGACTAAATCGGAGTTTCGAAACTCAAGTTACGATCAAAAGAAGTTCAAATTCAAATATGTTTGAAACCAAATTTTAAACTTTCAAAAACATGTTTAAGTTGGTTATATGGTTAGAGTGGATCATAACAAAGAATTTTATGTTGGTTTCATTGGACTTGGATAAACAAGCAAAAAGTTACGAGGGTTTAAAGATCAGGGGCTAATTTGCGAAGAAAATATTTTCGGATGGGTCCCTGGCCGACAATAAACAGAAAAAGGAAAAAATCTATCGGACGAACGTCTGCTACGAGAGACAAATGAACAAAACTGATCGTTAATAGATCTAAACAAACGAATGTTCGCTAGATAGATCGAACTGAAAAAACCGAAATGAACCGAAACAAAAACCGAACCCGAAACGAAAACCGGCAAACCGGGAATAGGTTATTACCGGACCGGAAAAACCGGCGTGTTGGGTCGGCGGATCGGGTGGCGCGCGGCTCCGGTGGTAGCGGGCTCCGGCAACGGGCGGCTAGCGGTCACGCGACGGCGGCGGCAGCGAGGTGAGTGGCAGCACGGCTCGGTGTGGTGGCGGCGGCTGTGAGAGGAGGCTGTGGCTGGTGGCGGTGGTGGGGAGAGGAGGCGGCGGGGGCAGCGGTTTATAAAGGCAGGGGCATCAGCTTGCGAGAGAGGGTGGCAGAGGCCATGTCGGCGCCGGACTCCGGGAGGAGTCCCGGTCAGGCCATGGGATGAATGTGGTTGCCGGCTGGGCTTTGGCCAAGTTCGGCGGCCCAGAAGTTTCTTTACTCATTCTGTAACGCATCGTCCCGTGGCTAACTCCTTAATCACATTGAGCTCATTATGATGATGCATTACCGAGTGGGCCCAGAGATACCTCTCAATCATACGAAGTGACAAATCCCAGTCTCGATTCGTGCCAACCCAACACACACTTTCGAAGATACCTGTAGTGCACCTTTATAGCCACCCAGTTACTTTGTGATGTTTGATACACCCAAAGCACTCCTACGGTATCTGGGAGTTGCACAATCTCATGGTCTAAGGAAATGATACTTGACATTAGAAATGCTCTATCGAACGAACTACACGATCTTGTGTTATGCTTAGGATTGGGTCTTGTTCATCAAATCATTCTCTTAATGATGTGATCCCATCATCAACGACATGCAATGTCCATGGTCAGGAAACCACAACCATCTATTGATCAACAAGCTAGTCAACTAGAGGCTCACTAGGGACATGTTGTGGTCTATGTATTCACACATGTATTACGGTTTCTGGTTAATACAATTATAGCATGAACAATAGACAATTATCATGAACAAGGAAATATAATAATAACCATTTTATTATTGCCTCTAGAGTCAATAATTTAGTTACATTGTGATGAATCCAACAGTCTCCCATTTGCACTAGAGTCAATAATTTAGTTACATTGTAATGAATCGAACACCCATAGAGTTTTGGAGTTGATCATATTTTGCTCGTGGAAGAGGTTTAGTCAACGGGTCTGCAGCATTCAGATCCGTATGTACTTCGCAAATCTCTATGTCATATTGTATATGTTACTTCCACGCTACACTTGGAGCTATTCCAAATGGTTGCTCCACTATACGTATCCGGTTTTCTACTCAGAGTCATCTGGATAGGTGTTAAAGCTTGCATCGACGTAACCCTTTACATCGAACTTTTTATCACCTCCATAATCGAGAAAATTTCCTTATTCCTAATCACAATTTTGACCACTATCCAATGATCCACTCTTGGATCACTCTTGTACCCCCTTGCCAGACACGTGGAAAGGCACATATTAGGTGCGATACATAGCATGGCATATTGTATAGAGCGTATGGCTAAGGCATAGGGGACGACCTTCATCCTTTCTCTTTCTTCTGTCATGGTCGAGCTTTCAAGTCTTAACTTCACACCTTATAACTTAGGCAAGAACTCCTTCTTTTACTGATCAATCTTGAACTCCTTCAAGATCATGTCAAGGTATGTGCTCTATGAAAGTCTTATAAGGGGTCTTGATCTATCTCTATACATCTTGATACCCAATATGTAAGCATTCTTATTCAGGTCTTCCTTTGAAAGACTCCATTCAAACAACCCTTTATGCTTTCCAGAAATTCTACATCATTTCCGATCAACAATATGTCATCCACATATACTTATTAGAAATGTTGTAGTGCTCCCACTCCCTTTCTTGCAAATTCAAGTTTCTTGCAAACTTTGTATAAACGCAAAAGCTTTGACCACCTCATCAAAGCTTATGTTCCAACTCCGAGATGCTTGCTCCAGTCCATAGAAGGATCGCTGGAGTTTGCTTACCTTTTAGCATCCTTAGGGTCGACAAAACCTTTTGGTTGTATCACATACAGCCTTTCCTCATGGAAACCTTCAAGGAAACTTTGTTTTGACATCCATCTGACAGATTTGATAAATGAAAATGCAGCAACTGCTAACATAATTTTAATAGACTTAAGCATCGCTATGATTGAGAAAGTCTCATCGCAGTCAACTCCTTGAACTTGTCGGAAACTTCTTTGAGACAAGTCAAGCTTCATAAATGGTGACATTACCATCATCGTCTATCTTCTTCTTAAAGATCCATTTATTCTCAATGGCTTGACCGATCATCGGGCAAGTCCACCAAAGTCCATACTTTGTTCTCATACATGGATCCTATCTCGGATTTCATGGCTCCTAGCCATCTGTTGGATTCCGGGCCCACCATCGCTTCTCCATAGCTCATAGGTCCATCATTGTCCAACAACATGAACTTTAAGACGGGATTACCACTCAGAAGTTGTACACACCCTTGTTGACCTATGAGGTTTGATAGTAACTTGATCTGAAGCTTCATGATCATCATCATTAGCTTTGTCTTCAACTAAGGTAGGTTCCATAGAAACATCTTTCTGTGTTGCGCTACTCTCTGTTTGAAGTAAAGTTTCAACAACCTCATCAAGTTCTATCTTCCTCCCACTCAATTCTTTTGAGAGAAACTCTTTCTCGAGAAAGGACCTGTTCATAGCGACAAACACTTTGCCCTCAGATCTGAGGTGGAAGGTATACCATCTTCTTTGGGTATTCTATGAAGACACAATTGTCCGCTTTGGGTTCGAGCTTTTCTGGCTGAAGCCTTTCGACATAAGCATCGCAGCCCCAAACCTTAAGAAATGACAACTTAGGTTTCTTGCCAAACCATAGTTCATACGGTGTCGTCTCCACGGATTTTAGATGGTGCCCTATTTAAAGTGAATGTAGTTATCTCTAATGCGTAACCCCAAAATGATAGTGGTAGATCGGCAAGGCTGTCATAGAATGCACCATATCTAATAAGGTTCGATTACGATGTTTGGACACACCATTACGCTATGGTGTTCTAGGTGGCGTCAAATTTGAAACTATTCCACCTTGTCTTAAGTGATTGCCAAAGTCATAACTCAGATACTTCCCACTTGATTAGATCATAGGAACTTGACCTTCTTGTTATGATGATTCTCAACTTCACTTTGAAATTGCTTGAACTTTTCAAACGTTTCAGACTTATGCTTCATTAAGTAAACATGCCCATATCTACTCAACTCATCGGTGAAGGTGAGAAAATAACAATATCCACTGCACGCGTCAACACTCATCGGACCGCACACATCAGCATGTATGATTTCCAACAAGTCACTTGCCCGTTCTATTGTTCCAAAGAACGGGGTTTTAGTCATCTTGCCAATGAGGCATGGTTCCCATGTGTCAAGTGATTCAAAATCAAGTGACTTCAAAAGTCCATCGGCATGGAGGTTCTTCATGCGCTTTACACCAATATGACCTAAGCGGCAGTGCCACAAGAAAGTGGTACTATCATTATCAACTCTACATCTTTTGGCATCAATGTTATGAACATGTGTATCAGTAAGACCGAGATTCAATAAACCATTCACATTGGGTGCATGATCATAGACGGTGTTATTCATGTAAATAGAATAACCATTATTCTCTGACTTATATGAATAAACGTATTGCAATAAACATGATCTAATCATGTTCACGCTCAACACAAACACCAATGCACACAATATTTATCCAGGTTCAACACTAATCCCGAAGGTAGAGGGAGCGTGCGATGGTGATCACATCAACCTTTGAAACACTTCCAACACACATCTTCACCTCGCCCTTAGCTAGTCTCCGTTTATACGTAGCTTTTGTTTTGAGCTACCAATATTAGCAACTGAATCGGTATCTAATATCCAGGTGCTACTAGGAGTACTAGTAAGGCACACATCAATAACACATATATCAAATATACTTTTGTTGAAGTTGCCAGCCTTCTTATCTACCAAGTATTTGAGGTAGTTCCGCTACCAGTGATCGTTCCCCTAATAGAAGCACTTCATCTCGGGTTTGGGTTCTTCGGTTTCTTCAATGGAGCGGCAACTGGCTTGCCGTTCATGAAGTTTCCCTTCTTACCCTTGCCCTTCTTGGAAACCAGTGGTCTTGTTAACCATCAACACTTGATGCTCCTTCTTGATTTCTACCTTTACGACCTTGATTAAAAGAGGGAGCTAAAGCGCGAGCTATTAATCTACAACATAATTTGTAAAGACAATTTAGACTATTTTCCTGATAATGAAGTTCATCTAATAAAATTATTTAATGAACTCCCACTCAGATAGACATCCCTCTAGTCATCTAAGTGAAACATGATCTGAATCGACAAGGTCGTGTCTGATCATCACATGAGACAGACTAGTCATCAATGGTGAACATCTCCATGTTGATCGCATCTACTATACGACTCATGTTCGACCTTTCGGTATCTCGTGTTCTGAGACCATGTCTGTACATGCTAGGCTCGTCAAGTCAACCTAAGTGTTTCGCATGTGTAAATCTAGCTTACACCCGTTGTATGCGAACATTAGAATATATCACACCCGATCATCATGTGGTGCTTCGAAACAACGAATCTTCGCAACGGTGCACAGTTAGGGGGAATACATCTCTTGAAATTTTAGTGAGGAGTCATCTTATTTATGCTACCGTTGTTCTAAGGAAATAAGATGTAAACATGACAAATATCACATGCAAATCATAAAGTGACATGATATGGCCAATATCATCTTGCGCCTTTGATATCCATCTTCGAGGCGCAACAGGATCACCTTCATCACCGGCATGATACCATGATCTCCATCATCGTGTCTTCATGAAGATGTCTCGCCAACTATTACTTCTACTACTATGGCTAATGGTTAGCAATGAAGTAAAGTAATTACATGGCGTTTACATTGACTGGCAGGTCATACTATAAATTAAGACAACTCCTATGGCTCCTGCCGGTTGTCATACTCATCGGCATGCAAGTCGTGATTCCTATTACAAGAACATGATCAATCTCATACATCACATATATCATTCATCACATCCTTTTGGCCATATCACATCACATAGCATACCCTACAAAAACAAGTTAGACGTCCTCTAATTGTTGTTGCATGTTTTACGTGGCCGCTATGGATTTCTAGCAAGAACGTTTCTTACCTTTGCAAAAGCCAGAACGGTGAAATGCCAATTGCTATTTACCCTTCATAAGGACCCTCTTCATCGAATCTGATTCGACTAAAGTGGGACAGACAGACACCCGCTAGCACCTTATGCATCAAGTGCATGTCAGTCGGTGGAACCTGTCTCACGTAAGCCTACGTGTAAGGTCGGTCCGGGCCGCTTCATCCCACAATGCCTCTGAATCAAGATAAGACTAGTAACGGTAAGCAAATTGACCAAATCATCGCCCACAACTACTTTGTGGTCTACTCGTGCATATAATCTACGCATAGACCTAGCTCATGAAGCCACTGTTGGGGAACGTAGTAATAATTCAAACATTTCCTATGTGACACCAAGATCAATCCTGGAGATGCTTGCAATAATAGAGAGGGAGTGCATCTTCATACCCTTGAAGATTGCTAAGCGGAAGCGTTACAAGAACGCGGTTGATGGAGTCGTACTCGCGGCGATTCAAATTGTGGAAGATCCGATCCAAGCGTCGAACGGACAGCGCCTCCGCGTTCAACACACATACAGCCCGGGGACGTCGCCTCCTTCTTTATCTAGCAAGGGGAGAGGAGAAGTTGAGGGAGAGCTCCAGCAGCACGATGGTATGGTGGCGGTGGAGCTCGTGGTTCTCCGGTAGAGCTTCGCTAAGCACTACGGAGAAGGGGGAGTTGGAGGAGGGGAGGGCTGCGCTAGGGGAAGGGTGCGGCTGCCCTCTCTCTCCCTCGCTATATATAGGGGGAAGGGGGAGGAGGAGGTGCCCAGGGTTTCCCTAGGGGAGGGGCGGCGGCCATAGGGGAAACCCTAGATGAGTTTTGGCGCCCCCACCCCTAGGAAACTTGCCCCCCAAGCCGGGAGGGGCGACTGCCCTAGGGGAGGCGCTCCCACCTCTCCAGGTTACGTGAGATGGGGTGGGAGGGACGCACAGCCCCTTAGTGGGCTGGTGTGCTCCTCCCCTTGGCCCATAAGGCCCCCCAATGCATGTCGGGGCCTTCGAAACTCCTTTCGGTCACACTGGTCGTCACCCGGTACTCCCAGAAGAATTCCAGACTCCAATACCCTTCGTCCAATATATCGATCTTCACCTACGGGCCATTCCGGAGTTCCTTGCCACGTCCGGGATCTCATCCGGGACCCCGACCAACCTTTGGTAACCACATACTATTCCCATTACAACTCTAGCGTCACCGAACCTTAAGTGTGTAGACCCTACGGGTTCGGGAACCATGTAGACATGACCGAGACACCTCTTCGGCCAATAACCAATAGCGGAATCTGGATACCCATATTGGCTCCCACATTTTCCATGATGATCTCATCGGATGAACCACGATGTCGGGGATTCAATCAATCCCGTATAGAATTCCCTTTGTCAATCGGTATGTTACTTGCCCGAGATTCGATCCTCGGTATCCCCATACCTCCTTCCATCTCTTTACCGGCAAGTCTCTTTACTCGTTCTGTAACGCATGATCCCATGGCTAACTCCTTAGTCACATTGAGCTCATTATGCTGATGCATTACCGAGTGGGCCCAGAGATACCTCTCCGTCATATGGAGCGACAAATCCCAGTCTCGATTCGTGCCAACCCAACAGACACTTTCGGAGATACCTGTAGTGCACCTTTATAGCCACCCAGTTACGTTGTGACGTTTGATACACCCAAAGTACTCCTATGGTATCCGGGAGTTGCACAATCTCATGGTCTAAGGAAATGATACCTGACACAAGAAAAGCTATAGCGAACGAACTACACGATCTTGTCCTATGCTTAGGATTGGGTCTTGTCCATCACATAATTCTCCTATCCCGTTATCAATGACATGCAATGTCCATGGTTAGGAAACAACAACCATCTATTGATCAACGAGCTACTCAACTAGAGGCTCACTAGGGACATGCTGTGGTCTATGTATTCACACATGTATTACGGTTTCCTATTAATACAATTATAGCATGAACAATAGACAATTATCATGAATAAGGAAATATAATAATAACCATTTTATTATTGCCTCTAGGGCAAATTTCCAACACCTGCTCCGGGGCGCCTTGCCAGAGAAGGAGGAAGATGCAGAACGTGTGGCCCGCCAGGCCAACGCGTACTGGATCTAGGACGGCGAGCTCTACCGAAGGCGCCCAAATGACGTATCCCTTCGATCCATCTCCAAGGAACAAGGGTGCGAGCTGCTGGCCGACATCCACAACGGAGACTGCGGGCATCATTCCTCGTCACGTACCCTCGTAGCGGGTTCTACTGGCCCATGGTGCTCAACAACGCCACTGAGCTGGTGAGATCTTGCGATGCATGTCAGTTCCATGCCAATCAGATCCACCATCCCGCTCAGGACCTCCAGACCATCTCGCTCTCATGGCCGTTCGTGGTTTGGGGGTTGGATATCTTGGGCCCCTTTCCTCGGGCACCCGGGGTCTACCAATACATGTACGTCGCCATCGACAAGTTCACCAAATAGGTGGAGGTGGAGTCCATGCACACCATCCCGGCTGGCTCAGCCGTCAAATTCATCAAGGTCCTCGTGAGCCGCTTTGGGGTCCCCAATCGTCTCATCACTGACAATGGCTCTCAGTTCACGAGCAACCTTTTCAAAACATATTGTGCTAACCTTGGAACGCAGATGCTACGCTTCGGTGGCACACCCACGGAGCAATGGCTAGGCCGAACACGCCAACATGGAGGTCCTAAGGGGCCTCAAGGTGAGAAGCTTCAAGAAGAAACTCGAGACCTGTGGTAGGGGCTGGCCCGATGAGCTCCAGTCCATGCTCTGGTCCATCCGCACCACCGCGACAAAGCCCACGGGCGAGACCCCGTTCTTCCTCATCTACGAGGCTGAGGCGGTCCTCCCTTATGAGGTCAAACATCGCTTCCCATGGGTCTTGGCATTTGACGAGGCATGCCAGGATGCCTCATGGGGGATGGACCTCGTGCTGGGGGAGGAACATCGCCGTAAGCCTCACTCTATGCAGCGAGGTACCAGCTGGCGCTGCGGTGGTATCACTATCGTAGCGTCCGCTCTAGGACCCTCGAGGTGGGTGATCTCATCCTGAGGCGGGTGCTCTCCAGGGAGGGGCTTCACAAGCTCTCGCCCACGTGGAAGGGTCTGTTCAGGATTGGATGTGTCTCCAGGACTGGCGCCGCACGCTTGGAGACGCAGGATGGGGTCCCCATCTAGAATTCCCGGAACATCCAGCATCTCCAGAAGTTCTATCTGTGATCAAGGCCTCCACTCGTGACACTCTCACGTAATAATGAGTTGGGGCTGTACATGCTCCGGAGTCTCCTAAGTGCCGCCCCTGGGCCTCACGAGGGCTCCCACCCACGTCCTAGTAGAGGCCCCATGCTTCGCGCTAGTGGGAAGACAAGAAGACTAGTGTAGGTGCCGGAAGCGGCTGTTCTTTTGCTTGCTTTTTGTAGCTGGTTTGCAACTTCTTGAATGAAATTTGAACTTTTCTCGTCTTCATTGAGAGGTTTGCAAATTTTTTCTCCTTGCATCATTCACTCTTCCAGGTCTTGCCTTAGGGGGAGTGGCAGTTGCCCGTTGCTCTTCCTCGTGCATCTCGCACGCGGGGCTGGGCATGGTGTGTGCGCTCGGGCCTGCCCGCGAACACACCTTGCCAAAGCCTCAGTGTGCTGGCCTTTGGCATCTTTATCCTCACACGACGCTCTCAAATGAGCTCACGGGAACACATGCCCTATTGAGTCCATGGCTCCGGGCATCGCGACGCAACGTGCCAACGGGGACTAGCCCACGCTCAGGGGCTCGCGCGAGGCGTGGCACCTTCGGAGGTTTCCTAGTACAGCAGCCACAGGGCGCCTCCCAAAGATCGGCGACTTCTGAATCTTCAAGAATGAGGAGCGTGCAGGAAATTTGAGTCCTAGAGAGGAACGCTCTCACAGCAAGGGAGTCTACCACAAGCATATTAAGCTAAGTCACCCCAATCACAATCAGCAGCAACACGGATATCACGATGCAATATGAAAACGATAACATAATGGCACAAGCTCCATAGTTCATTACACGCCACGACAGGGCCTTCTACTTTTTTCATTGCAGGGGGAAGAAAGAAAAATAAGCAAGCAGCGTGACTACAACGGATCTTGAGGCCCGGCTCCAGCAGTGCCCGAGCTCAGTCGGAGTCTTCATCCTCCTTCACCGGGGCATGCCAGTGAGGCGGCTCGTCACCCTCCCCAGCCCGAGCCCAGCGGTGTGGTTGTTCGTCGTAGTTGTCGTCCCTCATGCTCTCCCTAGAAGAGGAGCCGCCGCTGCTAGATACGGCGCGACCGTCGCCAAAGGCAAGCTTGCCACTAGCGATGATGCCAGCTCTCCGGCCATAGTCATCGTCCTCATCGTCGATGTTGCTCTCCGGGCATCACCCAAGGCATCAGCCATTTTCCCCGAAGACCCTGACATAGAGGGGCATGATGCCATCATAACTAAAGTGGAAGGTGCACCTCCCATGCAAGTCGCGCGCGTGGGCGAACGGCTGCCACCCACAATTTAGGAATGCATTGCCGGCGGCAGTGACCTTGACCTCCACCCATGAGCCCTTACTGCAGCAGCCATCTGCCTGCAGTCAGAGGCCGTCGGGTCCCCCGACCGACATCGCATCCATGAAGAAGCGCGGAAGCTGGAACCAGATGTCCACGGGCCTCTCCGACCACACCACGAACTTTGGAAACATGACGTCTGAATAGGAGCGCGGACGCGATGGCTGAACGGCTGCCACATGCCTTCCCCCGTCATCGGGGCCGCCCCGTCCGCGGCATCCGGAGGCGGCGTCAGCCTTCGAAGGGGTGCGTCCGCGCCCTCGAGGAGCCACCGCTGGTGTCGCGGCGTGCTTACGGGGGCACCCGCGGCTTCTCTTGGGCGGCGGTGAGCCTGGCCCTTCCTTGGGGGCCTTCCCTTTTTTCGTGGCGGAAAACCTCCTCACTAGCGCCATGGACGCTCTGGCAAGACGGTGGGGCAAAGAGGAAGGAGGAGCGAGTGGCGAGAAGATGAAGATGATTAGGGTGCTCCGCCCCCTCTCACATTTATAGCCGAGGGAGGCCAATCGCCAACCTCTCGCAATTCCAAGCAATGATGGTTTTTTTGCATGCATCAGGAAGTTGTCAAGTCGAGCGGTTGCCGAGGCTGCGTGGGGAAGTGGAGATGCCAATGTCCCATCAGGCACCACGCGTCGGCTCCGTCCACATGTGATTGGGGCCTACAGCGCTTCGCCTCAAAGCCAATCCCAAGTGCGCCTTGGGCCTGGGGGCTACTGTCGGCGTCCTAGGAACCAGGGTACCTAGACTTGCCTGCTTGCGGCCCATGGCGTGGCTCCATCGATGGCCTAGCACGACCCATCTTCGGGACCCTCGCAAAGGGCCAAGCCTTGCAAGGTGGACGACGTCGAGACCTCCGGTGGGAGCGCCCCCCCCTAGGCTGGCTCCAAAGGAGCGGAGATTTCTATGCAGGCACCCACCTCATGAGGCTAAGTTGATGCCAGCCATGATGACCAAGCCCAAGCGGGTGCTAGTGGGTGCAAAGAAGCAGGTTTCCTCTTTGGTGCTAAGGAGGCAAGCGCAGGCGCAGGGTCCCAAGAAATCAGCCAAATGTTTCCACTCCCGTGCAACGAGACCAAGATCACGAAGACGGCACGATGGATGTCATCACCGAGCCCACCACATCGTCACGACCAGAAGCACTACAAGAAAATACACTTCCATGATGATACATGTTTGTCACAGTAGGTCACGTTTTTTGTCATGCATGTGCATCCATGACGATTTTATGACAGAATCAATATAGTCATACATGTGCTGTCGTAGAAGTGTTCCATGACATTACCAAAATTATCGTCACAGAAGTGTCCACTTCCATGACGATAAATCGCGCGTCATAGAAGTGCTTTCGTCAAGGGTCGCCGTTGCATCCACCGTAACGGGTTGCCGTTAAGCTATCGGGTTCTGGTTTGGAACCAATGGGGATTTTCCACGTGTAAAATTCTGAATGGCCAGAGGAACCACATGTCGGCTCGCCGTTGGGACAAATGTCATCCACTCATGGCACAGAAGGCGCCTATCATACGTCGACACGTGTCACGGCCCAATAGAGGCCCATTCCAGTGAGAAGGCCGGCCCGTTTGACTTGGTTGAAAGGTAGTGGGCCGGCCGACGAAAAGCCTTTTAGCGGTCTGTTCGCATATAACCGATTTACAGCCCGCTAAGTCACGACCCATTACGGCTTATCTGAATTAGGGCACAGTAGCGTCATCTGGGCCGTCCAATATGATTTCAGCCTGCTGTTACTTCCGGCTCTTGTATTTCCCATGACGTCTCTCAGTCCATATGAGGCCCTTCGCAACTCTTAGCCCATTAATGGCCCATGGTGAAACTGGCCCGTAATGAACAGTGTATCGCTTTATATCCATTAGCGGCCCATTAGTCCGTCGGCCGTTTCTAGCTCGTGTTAACTTTTGGCCTTCTAAGGGCCCATTTATTCTTGGGCCACTACTACAGGATGCTGCTAACGCGACACTACGATTAGAGACCCTTCAACGAAACTATGTGCGACGCAATAATCACAAACGGTGGTGTAAAAAACTATCAAAAAGGTGCAAAATGTTCGCGATGATGGATGCATCAAACATGGTTCAGATTTTAGTTGCGTGTACGATGCAGGGCATATGATTCAGTTCAGCTAACTGTTTGTGATGAGGAGGAACAAAAGAAATGGGCAGCCAGATGAAGGCGTGTGCGATAAACAACATACGGTTCACTCGGATGAACTGTTTGTGATTAGGCAACACAAAAAAAACGGTCAGCCAGATCAAGGTGTGTGCGATATACGGCATGAGGTTCATTTGGCCTTGTCGTCACTGTGTGACCTCTGTGGCAACTGTTCGCTCCCCACTAGCCTCTTCTTGTACCGTGGCAACCGTCCAGTACCTCTTCGCCTTTCCCTCTTGAATTTGAACTGTTGTCGCATGCTCATTCTCTCTCCATTTGCCTTCACCCTTCCTTTTGCCATTGTTCGATCGTCTTCTCCATGGAGGGAACAGGCCAGAAACGACCCCATTATTCTTTCCCCAATCTGAAAGATGACGTGGTGGAGGAACTCATTGATCGGTGCGACGTCATCACCTCGGCTAGCACGGCAGGTTCATTCAAGTCCATTCTTGAATCAACAAATAACATCATTGCAAAGAACCCAAGGGTTCAGGAGCAGTTTGATCTCCCCTATCTTCTTTGCCATGACGCTGGTCGCCGGTGTGGGGACGACGGAAGCATCGCCTTGTGCAAGTTGATGCTGCTTGATAATGTTACGTGTGATGTTAAGATGCCATCTCTCGAGGGTAAGGCTTGGGCAGGCGCAAATGGAGATTGGGTTGTTTATATTGGGTATAACTGCGAGTGGGAACTTGTGAATGTGTACACTCGTCATCGGGTTCCACTTCCAAAAATCACAGACTGCCCTGAGGTTGAGCACACAGATGATCTACGTATGTTCAAATATGATCATGGTGACTGTCGTCTACAGAAGACAACAATTTATCGAGTTCCCAACCGCTTATGGAATTACAAGAACTATGAAGTTGTTGCTATCTTTGACAAGCTTGTTGCCATCCTTACTTCCACGCCTCGATGGATATTGCTCAAAAATAAATTTTTCTACACGGATGAGTACTGTGATGCAAGTCAATACGAGGGTCTTGTGTTTGCTGCCACCACTCATGGCACTGTTTTTGCATGGAATCCTTATGGTTTTGGTACGTTTGTCTTCCACTGTAATCTCTACTCCTAATGTCTCAGTTGGTAGTCTTTGTTCCGGGTTTATTTTCATCCCACCATTTTCGTCCGGTTTTTTTTCGTTTTTTTTTCATCTCCAACTTCCACCACCATCGCCCCATGCTTCTTTTTTCTCAATCGATTTTTCCCCTCGACTCAAAAACCTATCGATCAACTGCTCTCTCTCTCTCTTGATCTCTCCAATCTCCTATTGCTTGGCCATGTCTCTTCTAGGGTTCCCATTTCCGCCGCCTCCCGCCTTCCTCCTCCGCCGCCGCACCTCGCCCTGGCTGCCTCGTGACCCAAACCCGCCACCCCTCTGCCTCTCCCTCTTCCTCTCCCTCGTACTCTCGTCGCCTTCTCCACCTGGACATGGACGCACCCGCCCCATTGCGCACGTCTGTGTGTATTTCCCTGGAACGTCCCCATGTCGGGATCCGCCGCCGGCAGTCACTCGAGCGGGTTGGGGGCATGGATGCAGCAGCCGCCCCATTCCCCGCGTCAGTGCATCCTCGCGTAACCCTAGAGCATCTTCAATGTGAGATCCGCCGCTGCCCGCCGTCTTCACTGCTCGCACGAGCTGAGCCGGCGAGCCCTCGGTTGTCTGCTCCCTCGATCCCGCCGCTCTCCGTGGTGCCATCTGTTGTGAAGGCCGCTGTCCACCTGTAGTTTCCGATCGATCAAATCAGAGAGAGAGATATCATGGAGAAGGATGAACTGGCGAGAGGTGCTGCCACAATGCGCAGCCTTTTTCAGTTCTGTTATTCCTTGTTTTATGCATCATCCCGGACTCCACTAACCACCTCCCGGCCTAGCAGCTGCGATCCGCAAGTGTCGCTCCATCCAGCGACTGGATCGGTCAGAAGCCATGACCAGGAGGTGAGAGTATCCTACGGAGAGACGCAGCTCTCCTCTACGTACATGTCCAGCATGCCTTATTTCATAACAGAAAGAAAAACTAAACTACTGCATGAGATTACTTAGGCTAACATTTCACCCCCTAATCTCACTGCACTACGCCAATCATCCCAAGCCTCTGTCGCATCTCGATGAAACGAACGCGCCCGAGCGCTTTGGTGAGTGCATCGGCGAGCTGGTCCTGAGTTCCAACATGATCTATCTCCACCTGTTTCTTCTCCATGCAATCTCTCACAAAGTGAAACTTGACATCAATGTGTTTACTTCGATCATGATGAACTGGGTTCTTGCTCAGAGCTATGGCTGATTTGTTGTCCACCAGTAATTTGAACTGCACCGGCGAGGTACCTGTGATGTCCCCTAGCAGCCGGCTCAGCCACAGTCCCTGACAAGTGGCAGCTGCTATTGCAACATATTCTGCTTCACAGGAAGAGAGAGCGACGATCTTCTGCTTCTGGGAGCTCCAAGTAATCAGATTCTTACCAAGGAAGAAAACATGTCTAGAAGTGCTTTTGCGATCACCGATGTCCCCAGCATGATCGCTATCGCTGAACCCAATCAGTTCAGCAGTTCCGTGTCCTCTCTTGTAGCTGCACCCATAGTGCATTGTGCCTTTGATATACCTCAGTATCTGTTTGACCGCTGCCCAGTGGTTAGTGCTTGGCTTCTCCATGAATCTACTGACAACACCCACTGAATGTGCGATGTCTGGCCTTGTATTCACAAGATAGCGCAGGCTCCCAATCACTCTGCAGTACAAGGTAGCATCAAACAGATCACAGTCATCATCCTTTTTCAGTTTCAGACGACACTCCATTGGTGTGTGGCAACTGTTGCAGTTGTTCATCTCTGCAATCTCCAGAATCTTGCCCGCATAGCTCTTCTGACTCAGAGTAATTCCATTGCTACTTTGATCTACCTCAATTCCCAGATAGTAACTTAGCCGCCCGAGATCACTCATTTTGAAGAGTTTCTGCATCTGTTCTTTGAAAGAGAGGATATCTGCTGCTGTGGTTCCTGTGATGATCAGATCATCTACATACACTCCAACCAACAAGTGTGATTGTGAGTTACCTCGTCGGTACACAACATGCTCCAGAGCGCTTCGCGTGAAACCAAGGGAGGTGAGAGTTTCATCCAACTTTGCATACCACGCCCGCGGTGCCTGATGCAGCCCATACAGAGCCTTATGCAGTCGGAGTACCTTTCCTTCCTGGCCTGCAACTTCATACCCCGGTGGCTGATCAACATATACCTCCTCAGTGAGATCGCCATTCAGGAAGGCTGATTTCACGTCCATGTGGTGAACTTCCCAGCCAGAGTGCGCGGCGAGAGCCAGTAGCAGCCGAACTGTCTCCATGCGAGCTACGGGGGCGAAAACCTCCTCAAAATCCACCCCCTGACGTTGGACATATCCCTTTGCGACGAGACGAGCTTTGTGCTTGACTACATTGCCTGCAGGATCACGCTTGACACGATACACCCACTTCAGTCCTATTGCCTTGTGCCCAGCCGGGAGTTGAGCAAGCTTCCATGTGCCATTTTCGACAATGGACTGCATCTCGACATCCATAGCCCCTTTCCATGCCTTGCTAGCCAGCGCTTCATCCACATCGCTTGGCTCCTCCACGCTAAACATGCAACGCACGAGCAGGCAGCGCTCAAACTGCTCACGCACTGCCTGATCTTCAGTTTCCTCCAGTACGCTCGTGAAGCTCCGGAATCGCACTGGCTGTCCTGTTGGTACGTCGTGTCTGGAGTCGTGTGACTGTGGGGTGGCCAAGTAGTCTCCGTCCGCTGCTGCAGGTGTTGCCGGGGTGGACTCTGGCGTCCCTGATGTACTTGAAGCCGGCGTGATCACTCCAGCAGGTGAGGCTGCGGGTGCAGGTGTTGTGGGCGTTGGGGACCGCTGCGGCGTCGAGGCACATGTAGGAGACCCTGTGTCTATCTCGTGCACCCCGCCAGCAGTGGTGTACGTGACTGTGAAGGTCGTCGGCGCGGCGCGGTCCTCTGCCGCGCCCGGTGCGCGCCATGTCCAGGGCCTGCTCTCTTCAAAGATCACGTCTCGAGTCACCTGCACCTTCTTCGTTGTTGGGTTGTACACTCGATAGGCCTTGGAACCTTCCTCGTATCCAATGAACACCATTGCCGTTGAGCGATCGCTTAGCTTCGTGACACCGGGTCCGACGTTCTTGACATGAACCGTGCACCCGAAAGTGCGCAAGTGTTGCACACTAGGCTTACGGCCGTGCCACGCTTCATAAGGCGTGACACCCTCCAGACTGCGTGTGGGCGCGCGATTCAGCACATACACGGCGGTTCTCACCGCCTCCGCCCAGAAGTACGCTGGCATGTCCATGCTCTTCAACATGCATCTGGCCATTTCCACGACCGTTTGATTTCTCCGCTCTACCACTCCATTTTGCTGCGGCGAGTACGGGGCAGTTGTGTAGTGCTTGACACCGATTTCTTCACAGTAGGCTTTGAACTCATTGGAGTTGAACTCGCCCCCCCGATCAGATCTGAATGCGCGCAGCTTGCAGCTCCCGTCTGCCTCCGTGAGAGTTTGCACCTTTCTGAACCTTGCAAAGGCCTCGTCCTTGGATTTGAGCAGCTCCAACCACATGTAACGACTGTAGTCGTCCACAATCAGCAGAAAATACTTGCTTCCTCCAGGCGTGGTCGGCTCGATCGGCCCACAAAGGTCAGTGTGCACGAGCTCCAGCCCGCGCTCTGCGCGGTACGCGGCGACTTGTGGGAACGGCGTGCGATGTTGCTTGCCGAGAGCGCACCCATCACAGTATTCTTCGACGCGGTCGATCACTGGCATGCCCCGCACCATCTGCTTCGATGACATTGCACGGAGAGCGCGGAAATGCAAATGCCCCATGCGTGCGTGCCACCGCTAGGTCATGTCATCTCCCAGTGCCAGCAAGCACCTGGGAGTGTCGATCTCCAACGCCCCAGTGTACAGGCGATTGCCAGAGCGACGAATGTGTGCTAGTATGCGCCGTCCTGGATCCTGGATGGTCATCACGCCTTCTTGTATGTTGACGACACAGCCTGCTTCGTCTAGTTGCCCTACTGACACAATATTCGTGCGCAGGCTCGGGATGTGGAAGACGCCCGTGAGCACGCGCTGCCCTCCGCCTTGGCAGCGGAACACCACTGAGCCGCGCCCTTGTATGGCCACTACAGAGCCGTCTCCGAACTTCACCGTGCTGTGCACTGTTTCGTCAAGTGACGCAAAGACTCCCTTGTCGCCTGTCATGTGGCTACTGGCGCCGGTGTCGAAATACCACACTCCGTCCGGCGAGGGCACTGGCATGACCTTCTCTTCGTTGAGGAAGACTTCCTGCGGCGCAGCAATCTGTGGCGTGGAAACGGTGGTGACCACAGCCATATACAGACCTGGGTCGTGCTCCGCGCCACCCTGCACCAGATTAGCCTGCTCCTGGGTGCCTTTCTGCTCCTGCTCACGAAGCCACGTCCGGCACTCCTTTTTCCAGTGCCCCGGGATGCCGCAGTGATGGCATTTGCCTTTCTTCTTCCTGCCGCCTGAGCCTCCCGATCCACCTGCACCCTGGTTTACTGACGCAGGCTTGCCGCCGCCCGCGCCTTTCGGTTTAGCGAGCGACTTGTTCTTGCCGCTGCCCGCACTGGATGATGATCCGCTGCCGCCACCGTGCTTTTCTCTGGCCATCCACTCCTCGTGCGTGAGCATGAGGCGCCCGGTGGACTGTGTGGCATCGTCGAGATCGTAGTGATCCTCACAAGCCGAGAAGCGCCCGACGAGTTCCTCGATCGACATGGTCTTCAGATCGATCAATGATTCAATCGCCATGGCCATCGGGCGGAACTTCCGCGGCACCACTCGGAGAAACTTTTGAACGGCCTTGTGCTCGGTGACGGGGTCGCTGTATAGCTCCAGATCCGCGACGAGGGCGGCGAGGCGCAACCCGAAATCTTCAACGGACTCTCCGTCCTTGAACCGAAGATCTTCAAATTCGCGCCGCCGTACCTGCGCCTTGGCCTCGCGAGCGCGCTCGCTGCCCATCCGCATCGTCCGGATCGTCTCCCACGCCGTCTTCGCCGTGTCCTTTGCAGCCAGCACGCGCAGCATCTCCGGCGGGATGCCGGTGAGGATGATCTGCAGCGCGCGCCGGTCGGCGTCTTCGTCGGCGGCCTCGTCGGTCACCGCGGACCAGACCCGAGCGACCTGCAGTTTGACCTGCATCACAAGCGCCCACTCCATGTAGTTAGTGCGCGTGAGCATCATGGAGGCGCCCGCCTCCTCGCGCACGACGCGCTCCACCACCCTGATCTCGCCGCTTCCGCTGCCGGTGAGGCGCGCGAGCGGGGCTTTGGATGATGGCGTCTTCGGCGGCGACTTGCCCCCTCCTTTGCTCTTCCCGTCAGATTCGTCACCGGACATCACCACGACGGATCACACACCGCCGCCGCGCCGAGGATCAAACACCTAGGCTCTGATGCCAAATGTAGTTTCCGATCGATCAAATCAGAGAGAGAGAGATATCGTGGAGAAGGATGAACTGGCGAGAGGTTTTGTGCTGCCACAATGCGCAGCCTTTTTCAGTTCTGTTATTCCTTGTTTTATGCATCATCCTGGACTCCACTAACCACCTCCCGGCCTAGCAGCTGCGATCCGCAAGTGTCGCTCCATCCAGCGACTGGATCGGTCAGAAGCCACGACCAGGAGGTGAGAGTATCCTACGGAGAGACGCAGCTCTCCTCTACGTACATGTCCAGCATGCCTTATTTCATAACAGAAAGAAAAACTAAACTACTGCATGAGATTACTTAGGCTAACACCACCATCGAAGGTCGTCGGTCAGTTTGTAAGGGACATAGTATAGCTCCTTGTTTACTTTGTTGGTCTGACCTTGAGGTAGTGTATCTGATGTCTTGAATCTTGATCTGAAAAGAAAAAAACAGTTTTTACAGAAGTAGCATTTGCAATTTAGTTATATTTTGTTTCATATGTATTCCAAATTCTCGCTCTTGTGTTATCTTCAGGGGGGTTCGTGTTAGTCATCTGAGCAAAGAAATCTGTTGCCCTTGTGCTATGTCATGTATATTGTTAGACCTCTATCGTATATGTGGCATATAACTACACTATTGGCCTTCTTGATATTTTAAGTATTTCCCTGCTAAGAAGGATGAGCAAGGAAATTTCTTCCCTGTTAACAGTATAGTGGAGCTTCTTCATTTGTATTTATTCAACCTCTATTCCCATTCAGGTTGTTTTCTTAAGCTACCTAAAGGAGCTCTCTATTGACATCAATTTAGGAGGGCCAGCAGTATCCTTGATTGAGTACAGGTGTGTGCCTCGGCCTCCAGTCTGAATGAACAACCCTTGTATTGTCTGGTAGTGACCTATATGTGTTTATGGTTCATAAGGGAATAAGAAAGACCGGTAAGATCGTCTTCTGTTGGTGAAGGTCTGTGTTATAGATTGTTACAACCATTCTTTAGCTCGAGTTTTTTTAATTGGAGAAGCCAAAAGATGGATTTCACAGGTCGACAAAAAAGGTTGATGTACATTTATAAACCGCCTAGCATGGATAATTACACCCAATAAACATTGCAATGCATCCATAGGTTGTTCCGTGATTTTGTAATCTGTGACTCTTGAAAACTTGCTTTTATGTCCTGACTCAATATTTGTTTTGACCATTGGCCTTCCTAGCAGGATGCTTGCAGTTCCAATACCATCATGACTAATTTGTGCAGTCCTCATTTTTTAATTCTGAGCCTTTTGTGCTTCTTAGTTGTGATATAGTTTGACTAGGAAAGGCAACAACAAAACTACGTCCTGGAAATGTCATTCTGCTTGGTCTTATGAGTTTACTGAATTGAAAAACTCTTGTTTCAATGTTTTTAATGCTCACACCATTATGTCAAGCAAAATTATGGGGTACATGTCTTTGCTAATACCTCCAATTTATTCTCTGCAGTGAAGAATCAAGCTTATCTATTTTAGGTCAGTGTTTTTTGTATTCACTAAATAATGCCAGGGGTGAAGCCTAAACTAAGCAGTGTGCGTGAGGAAGGCAAGCGTGCTGGCGAGCGTGGGGGCGACCATGATGTGGCTCGGAGAAAGGGTGCACATGGGATTACTACCCATTGGGTCTGCAAATATGAGAGGTGAATGTATTCACTGTAGTGCAAGGCGCGTTCTAAGTTTCATCTTCGCACATGATTATGGGCTTATGGCATCTGATCAGCTTTCTCTGGACATGCGTAATTGCAACATCGTCCCGATCTTTCCAAAAATAGATTGTCTATGATTATGAGAGTCACCACAAGAACAGACGAAAGTGGCGAGACTCGTTACGAAACAATGCAAATTCTTTATCCCTAGGACAGTGACAGTGCTAACATTCATGTATGTATGTTAGGAGTTACAATATGACCTTTTGTTTATGTATGTTAACATTCAAAAATGTTTGATGAGATCAATAATGTATATACGAGATGTGATAAAACTGAACATATGTTGTACTTGGCATATTTGATTAAATATATTAACTAACGAACCCATACTTTATTTATCATCAAGTGGCAAGGCATGGGTATTTAGCTCTAGTTGTGTGTGGGCTGCTCGAGCTGCGCGCCAATGTGGAGGCCCTGCACCGCCGCCGATGGGCTGATTTTGTTGCACGTCGTGGTGGGGACGCCCGTGTGTGCGCTGCTTGTGCTGGGCGCTGATGTGGACGCCCCAGATCGGATGGGACGCCGTTGGAGCTGCCGCGGGATATGGTGGTGGTCCGTCGATGGAGCTGGGAGCAGACGCGGAGGCAATGGGCTCGACTCTCTGTGTGCAAATCATGATGACTTGGAGCACTGTCATGGGAAGTTTTTATTCATCTTTACCTATATTTATTGGATTAGGTTCCATTGGCAGGTGAGATTCTTATCCTAAATGCTTTATTCTATTTTTGCCAAGACACTTCTCCTTAATATGTTTAATATTCATAATAAATTTCTAATGCATTTCTAATTAGGATTTTTTCTAATGGTGATTAAATCTGTCATAGCGTCAACAGGTTAAAGACGATGTACCCTTTTCCCGTTTAGATACCAACCATTGCATTCAGCAGTCAGATCTGTTGCTTATTTATTTGTAGAATCAAGTGGGTTAAAAGCATCTATTAACGACACTTCAATAAAACACTCTTTTCTTATTTGTGTGAGTACTATTTGTTTCACCTTTTGCACCTCATCATCATAGCATCTGGTTTCAAAAATGAATGACTACTTGCGAAGGTATTGTTTTTAGTTTCTTCTTTTTGGTTCAACTTCTTTGATTTTCAGTAGTTGGTCCATTAATCATCTAAAATTTTCAGTAAGATGTTTCTACATCATATTCTTGAATGTTCCTGATTTCACATCCATGGTATCTGCTTTGCCTTAGTACCTGTTCAAGCTTCACTCATGATTTGTTGCTTTCTCCCTATCAGTCTTACCATTTTGTTTTGCTTGCTTTACCTTGTAGCTTCTTCCAGTAGTTGTTTTTTTCCTTTATGTCAGAGCTGCTCTGTCACACTTCTTATGCTTTTACGATGTCCTAATAAAAGTTTTGTGTGGGCAGATAATTTTTTGCTTACTACAAACCGTAAGAAACTGAAGCTTACTGATTTGGGGCTTGCACGAGAGGAAACTATAACTGAAATGATGACGACTGAAACTGGGACATACCGATATGGACATAGAGGTTATAAATCACTCTTTTCCACACTAGATAGTCAATATTAAAAAAATTAGGAACTAAAGCCGAAATAAACTGGTTCCTGGATGTAGTTTCTCGAGTTGATTCTTCAAATTATACATCAATTTTGTATGCCCTCGTGATAAATTTCCCCCTGAAGTTTCTAGAGTGCACTGATTTTAGGACCTTCTATACAAAGAGAAATCTGATGCTTTAGAATTTGTGTATGAAGATTTCTTTAATAACAATCGCGAATATAATTATATTCTTCAATTAAGTAATGATAATGTAATATTGCATCCTATCATTTACAATCAGATAGACAGGTGACCTTAAGTATAAGGTTTCAAGCTATTTAACGCTCAATACTTGTTATATAATTCTCCGTGGTAACATCAACTGAGTTGGGCATCATAATTGGCACTGAACATCCAAAGTTAAGTTAGTGCTCACCATTTCACGATTATATTTTTGGTACTGATATTTTCATATTTCCAGTTCGTTGAAGATAGAGGTCTGGCATTGTATTGAAGCTCAACTCCGCACGAAAGTGTACAACTTCACAGTTATGTTCTGGCACTTGAATTTGCTATGCTTTTCATGCCAGGAATTTCATGCTAGGAATACTTACACGTTCATTCTTAAATCATCTTGTTATATGGCATTGTAGATCTGATGGAAAAGAACTTTGGTGATATAGGCCAGGGCGGAGGACGTTGTCAATGGAAAACATGGCTCCACATGAAGGTTCACTTGCCAATAGTCTTCAAGAAGATGCGAAGGTCATGGTTTTGTGTTGATGACCCTTGAAAAAATACCTTCTCATTTTCTTGTTTGAAGGAACGCTAGGAGGAATTGAGGATGCGAAAAATGTACGGAGGAAAGGGAGACTAGGAGAGGTGCACGGTGAGGCATCGACGAATCCTAAAAAGAGAAACTTTTGTCACGGTGTTCTCATATTCAAACTTGAATCAAGTATGCTTTTTGAATGGCTTGCACTAAAGCAGATTATAATTCTTATACTTGTGTTTTGAATTGACTACATGTTGTCGTCTCCTATTGTATACATGTTCCGTAACTACCATTTTGTGATGGGTTGTTAAGCTACCATTCAAGGGAATGCATGTTGACAAATGTATTGATGCTTCCTTGAGTCTACTAATAATATATTTGTAATGTATTTTTCACTGAAAAAAGCACCACTAATAGCACGCTGTAGAATTTTCTAGCTAAATAAATCAATGTACACTGCCTCGCTAATAGAATGACATAGTGCGATATAGCACGATAATAGCGTATTTTAAGGCCGCTCCTATTTTGTTATAGCGCGCTACTTTTTTCATTGATTTTTTTAGAGTTTATCTCTACTCCTAATGTCTTAGTTGGTAGTCTTCGTTCCACGGTTAATTTTCGTTCCACCGATCGTGGTTTTTTTTGTCCTCCCTCCCACCTTCCAGCGATTCCCTCCTAAACTGCTGCGCTTCGGATCCACCTGCCACCTCACCGGAGACGAACACCGTCGCGGATGCGAGCAGAATGGGACCAGACCGAGCACCCGCGCCTGTTTCAGTAAGCTAGCTGCGCCCGTCCTCGTTGGTCGTGCCGCACACAGCTCGTCGGAGCCCCTAGCCGCGCCGATGCGGTGGTCGGTGAGCGGAGTCGCATGGTCGACGGTCACGGTGATGCGGCAGGGGGAGGGAGATGGCCGAGATGTTGGAGTGAGTGGAGAAGATAGGTGAATGAGCCACAAGACCGGCCACGGCATGGGACTGATGCGGTGGTCGGCGGGCGGAGTCGCGCGGTTGCGGGGTCGGTGACTCGCACGGCGATGCGGTGGGGAGAGGGCGAGAGGTGGCGGGTGAGTGGAGAGGACCGGTGAGTGAGCCCCAAGATCTACAGCGACATGTGACAGATCGACGGTCG
>NC_041382.1:347414221-347444376 GCF_002162155.2 Triticum dicoccoides
GGGATAGTGGTGAGTGAGTGGGGTTAGGGTTGGGATACGGCGGGGGGAGAGGAAAAGGCGAGGGATGGCCAGTGAGCCTAGAGGCCAGCGTGCCAGATGGGCCGTCGAGCCGGCCCGTGAGGCAACTTTGTCATGCCTGGGCCGGGGAGGCCAGCACGCGTGCCTGTCGGAGAAGTGTCGTGCCTGGCACTACCAATATGGAAATAGGGGTTATAAATCACTCTTTTCCACACTAGATAATCAATATTGAAAAAATTAGGAACTAAAGCCGAAATAAAATGGTTCATAGTTGTAGTTTCCCGAGTAGATGCTTCAAATTATACTTCAATTTGTATGCCCTCGTGATAAATTTCCGCCTGAAGTTTCTAGAGCTCACTGATTTTAGGACCTTCTATACAAAGAGAAATCTTATGCTCTAGAATTTGTGTATGAAGCTTGCTTTAATAACAATCGCAGATATAATTATATTCTTCAATTAAGTAATGATAATATAATATTACATCCTGTCATTTACAATAAGATAGACAAGTGACCTTAAGTATAGGGTTTCAAGCTATTTAACGCTCAATGCTTGTTATATGATTCTCCGTGGTAACATCAACTGAGTTGGCCATCATAATTGGCACTGAACATCCAAAGTTAAGTTTGTGCTCACCATTTCACGATTGTATTTTTGGTACTGCTATTTTCATATTACTAGTTCGCTGAAGATAGAGCTCTGGCATTTTGTTGAAGCTCAACTCAGCATGAAAGTGTACAACTTCACTGTTATGTTCTGGCACTTGAATTTGCTATGCTTTTCATGCTAGGAATTTCCTGCTAGGAATACTTACACATTCATTCTTAAATCATCTTGTTATATGGCATTGTAGATCTGATGGAAAAGAACTTCTATGATATAGGCCAGGGTGGAGGACCTTGTCAATGGAAAACATGGCTCCGCATGAAGGTTCACTCGCCAATAGTCTTCAAGAAGATGTGAAGGTCATGGTTCTGTGTTGATGCCCCTTGAAAAAAATATCTTCTCATTTTCTTGTTTGAAGGAACGCTAGGAGGAATTGAGGATGCGAAAAATGTACCGAGGAAAGGGAGACTAGGAGAGGTGCACGGTGAGGCATTGACGAATCCTAAAAAGAGAAACTATTGTCACGGTGTTCTCATATCCAAACTTGAATCAAGTATGCTTTTTGAATGACTTGCACTAAAGCAGAGTATAATCCTTATACTTGTGTTTTAAATTGACTACATGTTGTCGTCTCCTCTTGTATACATCTTCCGCATCTACCATTTTGTGATGCCTTGTTAAGCTACCATTCAAGGGAATGCTTGTTGACAAATGTATTGATGCTTCCTTGAGTCTACTACTAATATATTTGTAATGTATTTTTCACTGAAGAAAGCACCGCTAATAGCATGCTATAGAATTGTTAGCTAAATAAATCAATGTACACTGCCTCGCTAATAGAATGCCATAGTGCGATATAGCATGCTAATAGCGTATTTTAAGGCCGCTCCTATTTTTTAATAGCGCGCTACTTTTTTCATTGATTTTTATAGAGTTTATCTCTACTCCTAATGTCTTAGTTGGTAGTCTCCGTCCCACGGTTAATTTTCGTCCCACCTACCATGGTTTTTTTCGTCCTCCCTCCCACCTTCCAGCGATTCCCCCCTGAACTGCCGCGCTTCAGATCCACATGCCACCTCGCTGGAGGCGAACATTGCCGCGGATGCGAGGAGAACGGGACCAGACCGAGCACCTGCGCCCGTTTCTGCCCGTCCTCGTTGGTCGCGCCACACACAGCTCGTCGGAGCCCCTAGCCGCGCCGATGCGGTGGTCGGTGGGCGGAGTCGCAGGGCCGACGGTCGCGGCGATGCGGCAGGGGTAGGGGAGATGGCCGAGATGTTGGAGTGAGTGGAGAAGATAGGTGAATGAGCCACAAGACCGGCCGCGGCATGGGACTGATGCGGTGGTCGGCGGGAGGAGTCACGCGGTTGCGGGCTCGGCGACTCACGCGGCGATGCGGTGGGGAGAGGGCGAGAGGTGGCGGGTGAGTGGAGAGGACCGGTGAGTGAGCCCCAAGTTCTGCCGCGGCATGTGACAGATCGGCGGTCGACGGGCGGAGTCGCGCGGGCCGGCTCGTCGAGGCACGCGGCGATGCGGCGGGGGAGGGTAAAGTGCGAGAGGAATTGAGTGAGTGAAGGGGAGAGTGGTGAGTGAGTGGGGTTAGGGTTGGGATACGGCGGCGGGAGCGGAAAAGGCGAGGGGTGGCCAGTGAGCCCAGAGGCCAGCGTGCCAGATGGGCCGTAGAGCCGGCCCGTGAGGCAACTTTGTCGTGCCTGGGCCGAGGAGGCCAGCACGCGTGCCTGGCCGGGAAGTGTCATGCCTGGCCCTACCGATATGGAAACAGAGGTTATAAATCACTCTTTTCCACACTAGATAGTCAATATTAAAAAAATTAGAAACTAAAGCCGAAATAAAATGGTTCCTGGTTGTAGTTTCCCGAGTTGATTCTTCAAATTATACTTCAATTTGTATGCCCTCGTGATAAATTTCTGCCTGAAGTTTCTAGAGCTCACTGATTTTAGGACCTTCTATACAAAGAGAAATCTGATGCTCTAGAATTTGTGTATGAAGATTGCTTTAATAACAATCACAGATATAATTATATTCTTCAATTAAGTAAGGATAATGTAATATTACATCTTGTCATTTACAATAAGATAGACAAGTGACCTTAAGAATAGGGTTTCAAGCTATTTAACGCTCAATGCTTGTTATATAATTCTCCATGGTAACATCAACTGAGTTGGGCATCATAATTGGCACCGAGCATCCAAAGTTAAGTTCGTGCTCATCATTTCATGATTATATTTCTGGTACTGATATTTTCATATTACCAGTTCGCTGAAGATAGAGCTCTAGCATTGTATTGGAGATCAACTCCGCATGAAAGTGTACAACTTCACTGTTTTGTTCTGGCACTCGAATTTGCTATGCTTTTCATGCCAGGAATTTCATGCTAGGAATACTTACACGTTCATTCTTAAATTGTCTTGTTATATGGCATTGTAGATCTGATGGAGAAGAACTTATGTGATATAGGCCAGGGCGGAGGATGTTGTCAATGAAAAACATGGCTCCGCATGAAGGTTCACTCGCCAATAGTCTTCAAGAAGATGCGAAGGTCATGGTTTTGTGTTGATTACCCTTGACAAAAATATCTTCTCATTTTCTTGTTTGAAGGAACGCTAGGAGGAACGGAGGAAAGGGAGACTAGGAGAGATGCACGGTGAGGCATTGACGAATCCTAAAAAGAGAAACTTTTGTCATGGTGTTCTCATATCCAAACTTGAATCAAGTGTGCTTTTTGAATGGCTTGCACTAAAGTAGAGTATAATTCTTATACTTGTGTTTTAAATTGACTACATGTTGTCGTCTCCTCTTGTATACATGTTCCGTAACTACCATTTTGTGATGGGTTGTTAAGCTACCATTCAAGGGAATGCATGTTGACAAATGTATTGATGCTTCCTTTAGTCTACTAATAATATATTTGTAATGTATTTTTCACTGAAAAAAAACACTGCTAATAGCACGGCATAGAATTTTCTAGCTAAATAAATCAATGTACACTGCCTCGCTAATAGAATGCCATAGTGCGATATAGCATGCTAATAGCGTATTTTAATGCCGCTCCTATTTTGTTATAGCGTGCTACTTTTTTCATTGATTTTTATAGAGTTTATCTCTACTCCTAATGTCTTAGTTGGTAGTCTTCGTTCCACGGTTAATTTTCGTCCCACCTATCATGGTTTTTTTTCGTCCTCCCTCCCACTTCCCAGTGATTCCCCCCTGAACTACCGCGCTTCGGATCCACCTTCCACCTCGCCAGAGACGAACACCGCCGCGGATGCGAGGAGAACGGGACCAGATCGAGCACCCGCGCCCGTTTTCAGTAAGCTAGTTGCGCCCATCCTCGTTGGTCGCGCCGCACACAGCTCGTCAGAGCCCCTAGCCGCGCCGATGCGGTGGTCGGTGGGCGGAGTCGCACGGTCGACGCTCGTGGCGATGCGGCGGGGGGAGGGGTGATGGCCGAGATGTTGGAGTGAGTGGAGAAGATAGGTGAATGAGCCACCAGACCGGCCGCGGCATGGAACTGATGTGGTGGTCGGCGTGTGGAGTCGCGCGGTTGCGGGCTCGGCGACTTGCGCGGCGATGCGGTGGGGAGAGGGCGAGAGGTGGCGTGTAAGTGGAGAGGACCGGTGAGTGAGCCCCAAGATCTGCCACGGCATGTGACAGATCGGTCGTCGGCGGGCGGAGTCTCGCGGGCCGGCTCGTCGAGGCATGCAGCAATGCGGCGGGGGAGGGTAAAGTGCGAGAGGAATTGAGTGAGTGGAGTGGAGAGTGGTGAGTGAGTGGGGTTAGGGTTGGGATACGGCGGGGGGAGCGGAAGAGGCGAGGGGTGGCCAGTGAGCCCAGAGGCCAGCGTGCCATATGGGCCGTCGAGCCCGCCCGTGAGGCAACTTTGTCGTGCCTGGGCCGGGGAGGCCAGCACGCGTGCCTGGCCGGGAAGTGTCGTGCCTGGCCCTGCTGATATGGGAACAAAGGTTATAAATTACTCTTTTCCACACTAGATAATCAATATTAAAAAAATTAGGAACTAAAGCCGAAATAAAATGGTTCCTGCTTGTAGTTTCCCGAGTTGATTCTTCAAATTATACTTCAATTTGTATGCCCTCGTGATAAATTTCCGCCTAAAGTTTCCAGAGCTCACTGGTTTAAGGACCTTTTATACAAAAAGAATTCTGATGCTCTAGAATTTCCGTATGAAGATTGCTTTAATAACAATCGCAAATATAATTATATTCTTTAATTAAGTAATGATAATGTAATATTACATCCTGCCATTTAAAATAAGATAGACAAGTGACCTTAAGTATAGGGTTTCAAGCTATTTAACGCTCAATGCTTGTTATATAATTCTCGGTGGTAACATCAACTGAGTTGGGCATCATAATTGGCACTGAACATCCAAAGATAAGTTCGTGCTCACCATTTCACGAGTATATTTTTGGTACTGATATTTTCATATTACCAGTTCACTGAAGATAGAGCTCTGGCATTATATTGAAGCTCAACTCCGCATGAAAGTGTACAACTTCACTGTTATGTTCTGGCACTCGAATTTGCTATTCTTTTCATGCTAGGAACACTTACACGTTCATTCTTAAATCATCTTGTTATATGGCATTGTAGATCTGATGGAAAAGAACCTCTGTGATATAGGCCAGGGTAGAGGAGGTTGTCAATGGAAAACATGGCTCCGCATGAAGGTTCACTCGCCAATAGTCTTCAAGAAGATGTGAAGGTCATGGTTCTGTGTTGATGCCCCTTGAAAAAAATATCTTCTCATTTTCTTGTTTGATGGAACGTTAGGAGGAATTGAGGATGCGAAAAATGTACGGAGGAAAGGGAGACTAGGAGAGGTGCACGGTGAGGCATTGATGAATCCTAAAAAGAGAAACTTTTGTCACGGTGTTCTCATATCCATACTTGAATCAAGTATGCATTTTGAATGGCTTGCACTAAAGCAGAGTATAATTCTTATACTTGTGTTTTAAGTTGACTACATGTTGTCGTCTCCTCTTGTATACATCTTCCGTATCTACGATTTTGTGATGGGTTGTTAAGCTACCATTCAAGGGAATGCATGTTGACAAATGTATTGATGCTTCCTTGAGTCTACTACTAATATATTTGTAATGTATTTTTCACTGAAGAAAGCACCGCTAATAGCACGCTGTAGAATTTTCTAGCTAAATAAATCAATGTACACTGCCTCACTAATAGAATGCCATAGTGCGATATAGCATGCTAATAGAGTATTTTAAGGCCGCTCCTATTTTTTAATAGCGCGCTACTTTTTTCATTGATTTTTATAGAGTTTATCTCTACTCCTAATATCTTAGTTGGTAGTCTCTGCCCCACGGTTAATTTTGGTCCCACCTACCATGGTTTTTTTCGTCCTCCCTCCCACCTTCCAGTGATTCCCCCCTGAACTGCCGCGCTTCGGATCCACCTGCCACCTTGCTGGAGACGAACACCACCGTGGATGCGAGGAGAAGGGGGCAGACCGAGCACCTGCGCCCGTTTCTGTAAGCTAGTTGTGCCCGTCCTCGTTGGTCGCGCCGCACACAGCTCGTCGGAGCCCCTAGCCGCGCCGATGCGGTGGTCGGTGGGTGGAGTCGCAGGGCCGACGCTAGCGGCGATGCGGCGGGGGTAGGGGAGATGGCCGAGATGTTGGAGTGAGTGGAGAAGATAGGTGAATGAGCCATAAGACCGGCCACGGCATGGGACTGATGCGGTGGTCGGCGGGAGGAGTCACGCGGTTGCGGGCTCGGCGACTCACGCGGCGATGTGGTGGGGAGAGGGCGAGAGGTGGTGGGTGAGTGGAGAGGACCGGTGAATGAGCCCCACGATCTGCCGTGGCATGTGACAGATCGGCGGTCGGCGGGCGGAGTCGCGCGGGCCGGCTCGTCGAGGCACGCGGCGATGCGGCGGGGGAGGGTAAAGTGCGAGAGGAATTGAGTGAGTGAAGGGGAGAGTGGTGAGTGAGTGGGGTTAGGGTTGGGATACGGCGGGGAGAGCGGAAAAGGCGAGGGGTGGCCAGTGAGCCCAGAGGCGAGCGTGCCAGATGGGCCGTAGAGCCGGCCCGTGAGGCAACTTTGTCGTGCCTGGGCCGGGGAGTCCAGCACGCGTGCCTGGCCGGGAAGTGTCATGCCTGGCCCTACCGATATGGAAACAGAGGTTATAAATCACTCTTTTCCGCAGCAAATAGTCAATATTAAAAAATTAGGAACTAAAGCCGAAATAAAATGGTTCCTGGTTGTAGTTTCCCGAGTTGATTCTTCAAATTATACTTCAATTTGTATGCCCTCGTGATAAATTTCTGCCTGAAGTTTCTGGAGCTCACTAATTTTAGGACCTTCTATACAAAGAGAAATCTGATGCTCTAGAATTTATGTATGAAGATTGCTTTAATAACAATCACAGATATAATTATATTCTTCAATTAAGTAATGATAATGTAATATTACATCTTGTCATTTACAATAAGATAGACAAGTGACCTTAAGAATAGGGTTTCAAGCTATTTAATGCTCAATGCTTGTTATATAATTCTCCATGGTAACATCAACTGAGTTGGGCATCATAATTGGCACTGAGCATCCAAAGTTAAGTTCGTGCTCACCATTTCATGATTATATTTTTAGTACTGATAATTTCATATTACCAGTTCGCTGAAGATAGAGCTCTAGCATTGTATTGGATATCAACTCCGCATGAAAGTGTACAACTTCACTGTTATGTTCTGGCACTCGAATTTGCTATGCTTTTCATGCCAGGAATTTCATGCTAGGAATACTTACACGTTCATTCTTAAATTGTCTTGTTATATGGCATTGTAGATCTAATGGAAAAGAACTTATGTGATATAGGCCAGGGCGGAGGATGTTGTCAATGGAAAACATGGCTCCGCATGAAGGTTCAGTTGCCAATAGTCTTCAAGAAGATGCGAAGGTCATGGTTTTGTGTTGATTACCCTTGACAAAAATATCTTCTCATTTTCTTGTTTGAAGGAACGCTAGGAGGAACGGAGGAAAGGGAGACTAGGAGAGATGCACGGTGAGGCATTGACGAATCCTAAAAAGAGAAACTTTTGTCATGGTGTTCTCATATCCAAACTTGAATCAAGTGTGCTTTTTGAATGGCTTACACTAAAGTAGAGTATAATTCTTATACTTGTGTTTTAAATTGACTACATGTTGTCGTCTCCTCTTGTATACATGTTCTGTAACTACCATTTTGTGATGGGTTGTTAAGCTACCATTCAAGGGAATGCATGTTGACAAATGTATTGATGCTTCCTTGAGTCTACTAATAATATATTTGTAATGTATTTTTCATTGAAAAAAACACTGCTAATAGCACGCCGTAGAATTTTCTAGCTAAATAAATCAATGTACACTGCCTCGCTAATAGAATGCCATAGTGCGATATAGCATGCTAATAGCGTATTTTAATGCCGCTCCTATTTTGTTATAGCGTGCTACTTTTTTCATTGATTTTTATAGAGTTTATCTCTACTCCTAATGTCTTAGTTGGTAGTCTTCATTCCACGGTTAATTTTCGTCCCACCTATCGTGGTTTTTTTCGTCCTCCCTCCCACTTTCTAGTGATTCCCCCCTGAACTACCGCGCTTCGGATCCACCTGCCACCTCGCCGGAGACGAACACCGCCGCGGATGCGAGGAGAACGGGACCAGATCGAGCACCCGCGCCCGTTTTCAGTAAGCTAGTTGCGCCCGTCCTCGTTGGTCGTGCCGCACACAGCTCGTCGGAGCCCCTAGCCTCGCCGATGCGGTGGTCGGTGGGCGGAGTCGCACGGTCGACGCTCGTGGCGATGCGGCGGGGGGAGGGGTGATGGCCGAGATGTTGGAGTGAGTGGAGAAGATAGGTGAATGAGCCACAAGACCGGCCGCGGCATGGAACTGATGCGGTGGTCGGCGGGTGGAGTCGCGCGGTTGCGGGCTCGGCGACTTGCGCGGCGATGCGGTGGGGAGAGGGCGAGAGGTGGCGGGTAAGTGGAGAGGACCGGTGAGTGAGCCCCAAGATCTGCCACGGCATGTGACAGATCGGGCGTCGGCGGGCGGAGTCTCGCGGGCCGACTCGTCGAGGCACGCAGCGATGCGGCGGGGGAGGGTAAAGTGCGAGAAGAATTGAGTGAGTGGAGTGGAGAGTGGTGAGTGAGTGGGGTTAGGGTTGGGATACGGCGGGGGGAGCGGAAAAGGCGAGGGGTGGCCAGTGAGCCCAGAGGCCAGCGTGCCATATGGGCCGTCGAGCCCGCCCGTGAGGCAACTTTGTCGTGCCTGGGCCGGGGAGGCCAGCATGCGTGCCTGGCCGGGAAGTGTCGTGCCTGGCCCTACCGATATGGGAACAAAGGTTATAAATCACTCTTTTCCACACTAGATAATCAATATTAAAAAAATTAGGAACTAAAGCCGAAATAAAATGGTTCCTGGTTGTAGTTTCCCGAGTTGATTCTTCAAATTATACTTCAATTTGTATGCCCTTGTGATAAATTTCCGCCTGTAGTTTCTAGAGCTCACTGATTTAAGGACCTTCTATACAAAAAGAATTCGGATGCTCTAGACATTCTGTATGAAGATTGCTTTAATAACAATCGCAAATATAATTATATTCTTTAATTAAGTAATGATAATGTAATATTACATCCTGCCATTTAAAATAAGATAGAGAAGTGACCTTAAGTATAGGGTTTCAAGCTATTCAATGCTCAATGCTTGTTATATAATTCTCGGTGGTAACATCAACTGAGTTGGGCATCATAATCGGCACTGAACATCCAAAGATAAGTTCGTGCTCACCATTTCATGAGTATATTTTTGGTACTGATATTTTCATATTACCAGTTCGCTGAAGATAGAGCTCTGGCATTATATTGAAGCTCAACTTCGCATGAAAGTGTACTACTTCACTGTTATGTTCTGGCACTCGAATTTGCTATTCTTTTCATTCTAGGAATACTTACACATTCATTCTTAAATCATCTTGTTATATGACATTGTAGATCTGATGGAAAAGAACCTCTGTGATATAGGCCAGGGTAGAGGAGGTTGTCAATGGAAAACATGGCTCCGCATGAAGGTTCACTCGCCAATAGTCTTCAGGAAGATGTGAAGGTCATGGTTCTGTGTTGATGCCCCTTGAAAAAAAATATCTTCTCATTTTCTTGTTTGATGGAACGTTAGGAGGAATTGAGGATGCGAAAAATGTACGGAGGAAAGGGAGACTAGGAGAGGTGCACGGTGAGGCATTGACGAATCCTAAAAAGAGAAACTTTTGTCACGGTGTTCTCATATCCATACTTGAATCAAGTATGCATTTTGAATGGCTTGCACTAAAGCAGAGTATAATTCTTATACTTGTGTTTTAAATTGACTACATGTTGTCGTCTCCTCTTGTATACATCTTCTGTATCTACGATTTTGTGATGGGTTGTTAAGCTACCATTCAAGGGAATGCATGTTGACAAATGTATTGATGCTTCCTTGAGTCTACTACTAATATATTTGTAATGTATTTTTCACTGAAAAAAGCACCGCTAATAGCACGCTATAGAATTGTTAGCTAAATAAATTAATGTACACTGCCTTGCTAATAGAATGCCATAGTGTGATATAGCATGCTAATAGCGTATTTTAAGGCTGGTCTAATTTTTTATAGCGCGCTACTTTTTTCATTGATTTTTATAGAGTTTATCTCTACTCCTAATGTCTTAGTTGGTAGTCTCTATTCCACGGTTAATTTTCGTCCCACCTACCATGGTTTTTTTCGTGCTCCCTCCCACCTTCCAGCGATTCCCCCCTGAACTGCCGCGCTTCGGATCCACCTGCCACCTCGCCGGAGGCGAACACCGCCGCGGATGCAAGGGGAACGGGACCAGAACAAGCACCTGCGCCCGTTTCAGTAAGCTCGCTGCGCTCGTCCTCGTTGGTCGCGCCGCACACAGCTCATTGGAGCCTCTAGCCGCGCCGATGCGGTGGTCGGTGGGCGGAGTCGCACGGTCGACGCGCGCGGCGATGCGGCGGGGGAGGGGAGATAGCCGAGATGTTGGAGTGAGTGGAGAAGAGAGGTGAATGATCCACAAGACCAGCCGCGGCATGGGACTGATGCGGTGGTCGGCGGGCGGAGTCGCACGGTTGCGGGCTTGGCGACTCGAGCGGCGATGCGGTGGGGGAGGGGAGAGGGCGAGAGGTGGCGGGTGAGTGGATAGGACCGGTGAGTGAGTCCCAAGATCTGCTGCAGCATGTGACAGATTGGTGGTCGGTGGGCGGAGTTGCGCGGGCCGGCTCGTCGAGGCACACGGCGATGCGGCGGGGGAGGGTAAAGTGCGAGAGGAAGTGAGTGAGTGGAGGGGAGATTGGTGAGTGAGTGGGGTTAGGCTTGGGATTCGGCGGGGGGGAGACAAGGGGTGCCCAGTGAGCCCAGAGGCCAGCGTGTCAGGTGGGCCGTCGAGCCGCCCCGTGAGGCGACTTTGTCGTGCCTGGGCCGGGGAGGCCAGAACGCGTGCCTGGCCGGGAAGTGTCGTGCCTGGCCCGTGTAATCCTGGCAGGGCCGGGCCGTGTTGGGCCGGCCAATTTGTCCAGGTATACTATAATCCCTCTAAAAAATATACTACGGATAAGGTAATTTATTTTATAGTTATTTTTTAGGGGGCTAAGTTTGGGTGCTGGTTGGGCCGTGGTGGATAGCTAATTTGGGACTTGTGTGAAAATATTGCTCAATGGTAGAAATGCTAAACTCGCATGTGTAGGAATTTATGACAAAAAATAGATATTAAAAGTATACATACCTCACAGAAACAATAAAAGTGTGTGTATATATATTAAATATGGCTCATAACAATAAATATATTTTATAGTTACCTTTCATATACTAAGGGTATCACAATAAAATTGAAAGAAAAAACAAATATTCTTGGTTGAAGAAGGTTTGTTTGCATGTTTTTTTCTTTTGTTGGACAATTTTCCATGGCCTATATTAATAATTTAAATAACTTTCATATGACTATTTTCATATATATGAACATTACAGTTTGTTGTTTCCCCAAATTTTGTGTTAGTACAATTATTTAATCAACATATTTTCCTAATAATGACAACTATGTTTTTTTATAGAGAAAATAGTTGTGTTAGTTTCACTTTTATTTTTCCATATATTATATATGATTATATTATGCAGTAGAAAATATCGTTTATATTTGATCATATATATTTCATCGTAGATACAAAGTGATGGGTTCCGACTTATCCACTGATGTAACGATGACAGACCGCACTGAAACACCACGAGAAGAGGTGCTTATAGCTAACCTTCATGTGTATGTATATTGTACATGAAAATACGAAAGATATAATTTTGTATATTATTGTTTTTTCAGAATATTGGAGACATGGGTATGTGTAACACCCCACATGTAAAACTTCCATAATTGGAGATGTACCCGACCTTGTCATGTTTAATACCAAGTGGTTTCATCTTGTGGGTTTCATTCTGGGATTGTTTTGTTTCCCATTGCTTTGTCTTGTCTTTGTTTGTCATTTTTTTTGCCATCCATTGTTGCATCATGGCCTCATCTTGTGTTTGCATTGTGCTTGGTGTCTTTTTGCATATCCCCATCATCATGTGCATATTCATCTTGTAGCATGTTCCATTGTGGCATGTTCCTTGGGATCCAAGCTTCATCATCCCCCCCCCCCTCATCTCCACCTCTCCTTCTCGTTTCCTTCACTTTTGCAAGTTCACCTCTACCCTCCTCCTTTAATGTTCACGTTTTCCCCAAAATTCTAACACCATGTCCTAAACCCCTCTGCCAAGTTTCACCTCTTATGGAATTGTTTTGGTTAGGTTCAAAAATGACTCAAGTTTGAATTATATTCAAACTTGCTTTATTTTTCTTCTTTAAAAAAAGCCCAAACCAATTTTATCAAATAGGGCAGTAATCCATTATCATAAGGATATTTTTATATTCCTCATACACCTCTCCTTCCACCCTGGGATTTTCTCTTTGTTTTCTGCTTGAAGATAATTAAAGAAAAAAACCAAGAGTAGCAGACCAGAGGGCAGCCCAACAGCAGCAGACCTCCCACAGCCACCTGGGCCTCCTCCCCCCGGACCGGCCCACCAGCAGTGTGAGCAGAGCCCGAGCGCCCCTGTTCATCTCCTTCCTCTCGTACGGCAGGGCATCCACCGATGCCACGTCGGCCAGCCCTGATTTGACGGTCGGAGCTGATCCAGTTCACCCTATAAGCCTCAGCCCCGCGCCCTAGGGTTTCCCTCTTCCCCTCTCGCCGCCATCTCAAGGCCTCTGCTTCCTCTGGTTCTTCCTCTTATGCAAGAATAGAGCACCCAAGAGAAAACCCCGCCGGCGTCCGTTGTCGTGCTCGCAGCCGGAGGGCATCAAGCTCGTCTCCGACATGTCCATCTTCTTCCTCGACGTCCACTATGTTCGCTCAGGCGTCTTCCCCGCAGTAGATCACCTCCACTGCGTCGCCAAGTTCATCGTAGTCTTCTCCCCTGCTTCCTGCTACTTCATGGACAGCGCCGGTCGGCGCCTTCCCTCGCCGCCTCCATTCGTCCCCGAGCGCGATCGACTACACCATCCTACCCACCGTGAGCCCTTCACCCTCCCGGCCTTTACCTAGCGCTCGTTTTCGACCTCTAGGTCCTAATCCACACGGGCAGGAGTTCGATCTCCATGAGCGCCATGGTAGCAGCTTCGCTAGCTCCTCTGCTCGGCCCCTTGCTGCATGCCCGTGCACGCCCCACCGTAGACTCCCTAGAAGATTTCCGCACCCCCTCCGGTCCTCTGAAACCACAGTAGTTGTTGCTGTTGGCTCCCGTCGCCGGCGAGTCCCCGTCCATGCGCATGCTTCAGTTTCGTCCTGGTCGTGAGATGCACATGCTATTTGTTCGGCCGATCTCGCTTCATATCACAAGGAGGCCCTAGCTCAGTGGCTAGAGCAGCAACTATTCTACCGAGTGGTCTGGGGATCAAATCCCAGGCGCCCCTGTTTCTTTTTCATCTTGTTTTTTGTTATTTTCAGTCAGGTTCACTCGTCTGTTGGTTCAGTTATAGTTTGTCCACAAATGGTATCAAGGGGACTTTTGTTGCTACTGGTTATACTAGCCAGTTTGCACCCGGGCGACCAGGGATCAAATCCTAAGGGCTGCTGCCCTTTTTACATTTACACCAATTTTTGCCTCCCCAAGTTCAATCCCTTATCGTTCTTCATCTAATGCTGACGTCCCTCTATTTACACAAACACACACTCATCCTAGTGGTCGTCTCAGCGTGCATCTTTCCAGGGGATCTGGGGTTCGAGTCCCTGGAGCCTCTTGTTTCTTTTTTTCATTTTTGCTCCCTTACACTCAGCCACTTCGGGCCAGATCTGTTTGGGGCCTTGCACAGTGTATTGCATTCGGTCCGCAACGTTTTTTTTTCATTCTTTGTTTTTGTCTTATATCTAGTGCATGCATCTTTTTAGAAAATGCCATTAAAAATTGCATTGCTCATATCTAAATATCCGTGCATCCAAATGAAACATGTCATATATGTAAAATGCTTAGAATTTCGTGTACTTTCATGATATGTCACTTTCAACCATGTTAAAATGTTTAAAAATAATGTTTGCTTAAATTTTCTTAAATAACATGCTAAAATGATTTATTTCATAACTAATTAACCGTAGCTTAAAATTTAATAAACTTTATATGCAAACGGGGTGGAAAAATGCATAGTTTAATATGGTGCACTCATCTTGCATGTTTAAATTCTCTAAAATATGCTTTAAGGCAGAACAGTACCGAACCAAAAATTATGCACATGAGGAGTTTCCGGACTTGTTGTTCGAGTCCCTGGAGCCTCTTGTTTCTTTTATTCATTTTTGCTCCCTTACACTCAGCCACTTCGGGCCAGATCCGTTTGGGGCCTTGCACAGTGTATTGCATTCGGTCCGCAACATTTTTTTTTCATTCTTTGTTTTTGTCTTATATCTAGTGCATGCATCTTTTTAGAAAATGCCATTAAAAATTGCATTGCTCATATCTAAATATCCGTGCATCCAAATGAAACATGTCATATATGTAAAATGCTTAGAATTTCGTGTACTTTCATGATATGTCACTTTCAACCATGTTAAAATGTTTAAAAATAATGTTTGCTTAAATTTTCTTAAATAACATGCTAAAATGATTTATTTCATAACTAATTAACCGTAGCTTAAAATTTAATAAACTTTATATGCAAACGGGGTGGAAAAATGCATAGTTTAATATGGTGCACTCATCTTGCATGTTTAAATTCTCTAAAATATGCTTTAAGGCAGAACAGTACCGAACCAAAAATTATGCACATGAGGAGTTTCCGGACTTGTTGTTCGAGTCCCTGGAGCCTCTTGTTTCTTTTATTCATTTTTGCTCCCTTACACTCAGCCACTTCGGGCCAGATCCGTTTGGGGCCTTGCACAGTGTATTGCATTCGGTCCGCAACATTTTTTTTTCATTCTTTGTTTTTGTCTTATATCTAGTGCATGCATATTTTTAGAAAATGCCATTAAAAATTGCATTGCTCATATCTAAATATCCGTGCATCCAAATGAAACATGTCATATATGTAAAATGCTTAGAATTTCATGTACTTTCATGATATGTCACTTTCAACCATGTTAAAATGTTTAAAAATGATGTTTGCTTAAATTTTCTTAAATAACATGCTAAAATGATTTATTTCATAACTAATTAACCGTAGCTTAAAATTTAATAAACTTTATATGCAAACGGGGTGGAAAAATGCATAGTTTAATATGGTGCACTCATCTTGCATGTTTAAATTCTCTAAAATATGCTTTAAGGCAGAACAGTACCAAACCAAAAATTATGCACATGAGGAGTTTCCGGACTTGTTGTTTGTTGTTCCGGCCTCGTTTAAACTTGCCTAGATAGGTAGTTTTCATTTGCTCACTCTTTTCATGTTAATCAACATTAAATATTGTTGGGTACATAAACGAGCTTCAAATTTGTGAGGATTTCATTTAATGTTAATCAACATTAAATGATTTATTTCATAACTAATTAACCGAGCTTCAAATTTAGTAAACTTTATATGCAAACGGGGTGGAAAAATGCATAGTTTAACATGGTGCACTCATCTTGCATATTTAAATTCTCTAAAATATGCTTTAAGGCAGAACAGTACCAAACCAAAAATTATGCACATGAGGAGTTTCCGGACTTGTTGTTTGTTGTTCCGGCCTCGTTTAAACATGCCTAGATAGGTAGTTTTCATTTGCTCACCTCTTTTCATGTTAATCAATATTAAATATTGTTGGGTACATAAACGAGATCAAACTAAATAACTTGTTGTGGTGTTTCGTTAATATGCAACTCGTTGCATATTGAGCTCCACTTAACTTGTAGTTTTGCTTGTGCACTTTGCCATGCCATGCCTCTTTAAACCGGACATGCATCATAATTGTTTGTGCATCATGCCATGTTTATGTGGTGGTTGTTTACTATGTTGTTTTCTTCTTTCCAGTGTTGCTTCTTCGGGTTAGTTCCGATAACGTCTCCGGTGTTGCTTCGTCCGTTTGTCTTCTTCATGGACTCTTCTTCTTCCTTGTGGGATCTCAGGTAAGATGACCATACCCACGAAATCACTTCTATCTTTGCTTGCTAGTTGCTTGCTCTATTGCTATGCCGCGATACCTACCACTTGCTTTATCATGCCTCCCATATTGCCATGTCAAGCCTCTAACCCACCTTTCCTAGCAAAACCGTTGTTTGGCTATGTTACCGCTTTGCTCAGCCCCTCTTATAGCGTTGCTAGTTGCAGGTGAAGATGAAGTTTGTCCCATTTTGGAACATGGATATGTTGGGATATCACAATATCTCTTATTTAATTAATGCATCTATATACTTGGTAAAGGATGGAAGGCTCGGCCTTATGCCTGGTGTTTTGTTCCACTTTTGCCGCCCTAGTTTCTGTCATACCGGTGTTATGTTCATTGATTTTGCGTTCCTTTCACGGTTGGGTTATAATGGGAACCCCTTGACAGTTCGCTTTGAATAAAACTCTTCCAGCAAGGCCCAACCTTGGTTTTACCATTTGCCACCTAAGCCTTTTTTCCCTTGGGTTCTGCAGACTCAAGGGTCATCTTTATTTTAAACCCCCGGGCCAGTGCTCCTCTGAGTGTTGGTCCAACCTGTCAGCCGCCGGTGGCCACCAGGGGCAACTCTGGGTTGGCCTACCGAAAGTTTGGACAATCCGGTGTGCCCTGAGAATGAGATATGTGCAGCTCCTATCGGGATTTGTCGGCACATTCGGGCGGCTTTGCTGGTCTTGTTTTACCATTGTCGAAATGTCCTGTAACTTGGATTCCGAGTCTTATCGGGTCTTCCCGGGAGAAGGAATATCCTTTGTTGACCGTGAGAGCTTGTGATGGGCTAAGTTGGGACACCCCTGCAGGGATTTGAACTTTCGAAAGTCATGCCCGCGGTTATGGGCAGATGGGAATTTGTTAATGTCCGGTTGTAGAAAACTTGACACTTAATCTAATTAAAATGAATCAACCACGTGCATAGCCGTGATGGTCTCTTTTCGGTGGAGTCCGGGAAGAGAACACGCTCTCGTGTTATGCTTGAACGTAAGTAGTTTCAGGATCACTTCTTGATCACTTTTAGGTTCTCGACCGTGCTTTTCTTCTCTTCTCGCTCTCTTTTGCGTAAGTTAGCCACCATATATGCTAATTCTTGCTGCAGCTCCACCTCACTACCCTTTCCTACCTTTAAGCTTAAATAGTCTTGATCTCATGGGTGTGAGATTGTTGTGTCCTCGTGACTCGCGGATACTTCCAAACAGTTGCAGGTACCGATGATACTAGTGCAGTTGACGCAACCCAGCTCAAGTGGGAGCTCGATGAAGATCGTGTTTGTTGTGTTGTTTCGTTTCCAGTCGATCAGTAGTGGAGCCCAGTTGGGGTGATCGGGGATCTAGCATTAGGAGTTGTCTTTCTTTATTTGGTTCCGTAGTCGGACCTTGATTGTATTCTGGATGATGTAATGCTATAATTATGTATTGTGTGAAGTGGCGATTGTAAGCTAACTCTTTATCCCTCTCTTATTCAGTACATGGGATGTGTGAAGATTACCCCTCTTGCGACATGCCTACTATGCGGTTATGCCTCTAAGTCGTGCTCCGACACGTGGGAGATATAGCCGCATCGTGGTTGTTACAAGTTGGTAATCAGAGCCATCCCCGACTTAGGAGCCCCCTGCTTGATCGAATCGCTGACGTTGTTGAGTCTAGAACAAAATGTTTTGAGTCTTAGGATTATATATATATATCGGAGAGTAGGATTCTTTTTACTCCTTAGTCCATTCGTCGCTCTGGTAAGGCCTCCTGACGTAGAAGTTTTGACTCTTCTCTCCTCAAATTTCACGAAAAAAATTTAGGATCACGCGAGTATCTTGGAATCGTTCCGATGGTTTTGTGACGAGAACATTGTTCTTGGTGCCTCCTAACATTTAGGGGTTGTGGCAGTGTCCCAGGGAGTTGAGCTCTGAGGTGTTGTCGTCACAATTTTATCGTTGCAGTTCTGAAATACCTGAGTTTGCCGACATTGAAAATCTCTTTTATGCAGTTGTTGGTGAGATAACCTCGACGCCACCCAGTACTGGGGCGGGAGTTCGGGATTATTGCCATAACTCATAAAATGGATGCTTTTCGAAGGTTGAGGTAAATGATTTCCGAAGGGTTCTTAGTTATGTGTTGAAGGATGGATACAACTGGATGTAGGATTTGCTAGTTTTGGGTGAGATATTATGCTTCCCCTGTATCCCCAACACCTGATTGCATAACCAGAAAGTTTCGGGAGTTTATAAGTGGGAATTCGAGTAGCGCCTAAGATATTTTTCCGACAGATGGATGATATGAGATTGGGGTTCGACGTCTAGTGGTCCGCCTATCCACGGTTGGTTTTACAATGGCCTTGTTGTGTCTTAAAGAGTCCTTGGCTATGCTGACTCGGGGACGCTTCGTATGTCATGTGCACTGCCTTGTACATGATGGTGCTGTACGATCGAGCCCGTGTGGGCCCCACCACGAAAACTTCGGACGAAATCTCTATCATATGTTTGTTCCGGCTTATTCTGCAAGCCAATCCTTTGTTTTATTTTGAGTTGTGGTATTCGAGTTGCTTCAATGTCAAGTGTTGATTCCATACCTCCCCTAAGTGGTGTTCTCATATTTCTATGTGAATACTAATCCTTCTTGTTAATCGAGATTGTCATGTCAATCCTTTTCAACCGGTGTGTTTCTCTTCAAGTGGATCCGATCATTTCAACATCCGTAAGATCACCTCTCATTTTTTTCTAATGTTGTTCGTTTCATCTGTCCCCAAATTGCCTTTGTTTTTCCCACCCACCCACCCCTTTTTCTTCAAGGACTCGGATTTCTTAACCAAGTATCCATCTTATGGATGTGAAGTCTCTTCTTTCTTTTCTTTCAATGTTCTTTTCCGGTGATTCTCACGAAGATACTAACGGAGCTTCAAGTTTGTCATTCTTCATTCTTTTCTTCTCCGATGGATTCAATTCAAGCTTTGTCGATCATATTCTTTCCTCTTTTCAAATGTCTTCTCTTGCCGGTGCACCTCATAATCATTCCCCGCTTGCTATTCAATTGTTCCGGAGTGCTAAAGATATCTCAGGAGATTCACGCTTCCATTGCTAATTTGCTTAAGCTATCTCGAGGTTGTTATCTTATTCAAGCCATTTAATTAAACTGGCGCAATCTCTCTTTGAAATCATTTCAATGGTGTTTCTTTTGAGTGGGGCCCTAACCCACAGGTATTTTCCTAGGATCTTACTCGTCTCTTTTTTTTCCCGGAGGTACCCTCAAATTCATTTCAAAGTTTTACGTAAGAATGAATTATCATCAGTAAAATGTCTTTCTTCAAGATCTTTCAAATTTCTTTTCATCGTCGGTTCAACCTTTCTAATTTTTGACCCGGAGTATCTCAACAATTCCTGGTGTTGTTTCTCATCGTCATTCTCAACAGTTGAAGACCGAAGAAGAGTTTCTCTTCAATCTTACCCGTTTCTCTCAGAGATGCGTGATTCTAGCTTGATGCCATCCTCTCATAATTGTTTTCGATTGTCAGAATTCTTTTCACCATTCTGGAGCAATTCAAGATTCTTTTCAGTTTGATTCTCTGAAGGCCATCATTTCGGGTTTATTCATTCTCAGCTTTCAACTCTCGTTCTCGAAATCTTACCGGTGCATCATTCAAGTGTTCTCTAATCACCTCGCGATCTCTTTGTTCCCTTGTATCAAATTCTCTCAAGTATCTTCATTCGTTTTCCAATTCTTCCCGATGAATTGGGCCTTTGCTACACCCATTTCCAATTCTTACGGTGGTTGGTTCAAGAATTCTCTTCCGTTGTTATTGTATCAATTCATTCGTTCTTTCCAAATCCTACCGGTGGTACGTTGAAGACCTTCTCAAGTTGGCGCTATACCTATCCTTTATCCTTCAAGAAGAATAAATGACATGCCAATTCCGCTGCTTTTTATCAATTTAAGTTGATGAACGGTAAGCATGGCATAATTCTTATCATCGAGGTGATTCAATTCCTTATTCCGGAGGTTCACCAAAAATCTTGGTTTTATTTGTTCATCTTTCTTTTCTGGAGTTCCAAGTTTTCTCGGTTATATCATCGTGAAGCTCCATCTAATCATTGCAAGGCTTCTCCCAAAGTTCTTTTCAACTTTCCTTTCGTTTGATCATCCTTTTATTACCGGATTTCTTCATGGAGGCTCTACATGATGGTTCATCAAGGATTTAATTCCTTCTCGAAGTGTTCATCGAGATTCTTTTCAGAGGAGCTCAAGTATTCTTCATCTTGCATTCCGAAGTGCAATTCGTTCTACCTTATCTTTTGAGGTGGTGTTATGTCACTCTTGACAATTTTCCTTCGTGTTTCATGATTCACAAGTTTTCAAGAGTGACATATCTAAATACATGATTTTCTCTTTGCTCAAGACATCTTTTCAATCCATCAATCTCTTCATTGGAGTTATCTTGAGTTATATTTCACCTAAAGCCTTCCCTAAGGAATGTTGCTATTATGGTGCTTATCAATAATCCAAGTTTCTTCTTATTCTCGCGATGAAAGAAGTTATCATCTCTTCGTTGCTCTCAAGCAAGCAATTGATTCCGTTAGTGGCAGAAGTTCACCTCAAATTGTGAGAAGTTTTTCCATAAGCCCACTACAAGCTTTTTCGTTTCGTTGTTGGTTTTTCCAACAACTCCGTTATAACCTTCTTGCAAGGGTGCCCTCCAAGCTCAATCGTGGCAGAAGTTGTCATCTTTTCCTCCATTCTTTTATTTCAATGATCTATCTTCTATTATTTCTTTCGGAGGCATTGCGATGTTGCTCTTTTCACTCGTAATCTCGAATTGTGAGGATCGTGTTCTTTTCATGCTTACCCATTTAACTGGAGTGTTGTGTCCTCTGCTCAAGTTGTTCGCATCTTATCAACTCTTGCATCTCTTTTCAACCGGAGAGCTGTCCGAATTTGCTCTTCCTTGTTCCTTGTTTATCTCGTTCTACTAGAGTGGTTTCAATTCCTTCTTGTCCTTTGTGCTCGACTTTCATAGATTTGCAACCTCCAAGGTTCAGATGGTGTTCCTTGTTCCTCTTTTCCAACGGAGTGTTTTTCAACTTCGTTCATCTCCGTTGTATTCTTTTCTCAAAATTGTTAACCTCTCAAGGTTCATGGTTTCACTCGTTTGTCGAAGAAGCAACTTAGTTTTACCTCTTCTCTTCCTCTTTCGTTTCCCTCCGGTGCCATCCTAGATCTCGGGACGAGATCCTCTTGTAGTGGTGGAGTGTTGTAACACCCCAGATGTAAAACTTCCATAATTGGAGATGTACCCGACCTTGTCATGTTCAATACCAAGTGGTTTCATCTTGTGGGTTTCATTCTGGGATTGTTTTGTTTCCCATTGCTTTGTCTTGTCTTTGTTTGTCATTTTGCTTTTGCCATCCATTGTTGCATCATGGCCTCATCTTGTGTTTGCATTGTGCTTGGTGTCTTTTTGCATATCCCCATCATCATGTGCATATTCATCTTGTAGCATGTTGCATTGTGGCTTGTTCCTTGGGATCCAAGCTTCATCATCCCCCCCCTCATCTCCACCTCTCCTTCTCTTTTCCTTCACTTTTTCAAGTGCACCTCTACCCTCCTCCTTTAATGTTCATGTTTTCCCCAAAATTCTAGCACCATGTCCTAAACCCCTCTGCCAAGTTTCACCTCTTATGGAATTGTTTTGGTTAGGTTCAAAAATGACTCAAGTTTGAATTATATTCAAACTTGCTTTATTTTTCTTCTTTTAAAAAAAGCCCAAATCAATTTTATCAAATAGGGCAGTAATCCGTTATCATGAGGATATTTTTATATTCCTCATACACCTCTCCTTCCATCCTGGGCTTTTCTCCTTGTTTTGTGCTTGAAGATAATTAAAGAAAAAAACCAAGAGCAGCAGACCAGAGGGCAGCCCAACAGCAGCAGACCTCCCACAGCCACCTGGGCCTCCTCCCTCCCGGACCGGCCCACCAGCAACGTGAGCAGAGCCCGAGCGCCCCTGTTCATCTCCTTCCTCTCGTACGGCATGGCATCCACCGACGCCACGTCGGCCAGCCGTGATTTGACGGTCGGAGCTGATCTGGTTCACCCTATAAGCCTCAGCCCCGCACACTAGGGTTTCCCTCTTCCCCCTCTCGCCACCATCTCAAGGCCTCTGCATCCTCTGGTTCTTCTTATTTTGCAAGAACAGAGCACCCAAGAGAAAACCCCGCCGGCGTCCGTCGTCGTGCTCGCAGCCGGAGGGCGTCAAGCTCGTCTCCGACAAGTCCATCTTCTTCCTCGATGTCCGCTACGTCCGTTCAGGCGTCTTCCCCACACTAGGTCACCTCCACTACGTCGCCAAGTTCATCGTCATCTTCTCCCCTACTTCCTGCTACTTCATGGACAGCGCCGGTCGGCGCCTTCCCTCGCCGCCTCCGTTCATCCCCGAGCGCGATCGACTACACCATCCTACCCACCGTGAGCCCTTCACCCTCTTGGCCTTTACCTAGCGCTCGTTTTCGTCCTCTAGGTCCTGATCCACGCGGGCAGGAGTTCGATCTCCATGAGCGCCATGGTAGCAGCTTCGTTAGCTCCTCTGCTCGGCCCCTTGCTGCATGCCCACGCGCGCCCCACCTTAGCCTCCCTAGAAGATTTCCGCACCCCCGCCGGTCCTCTGAAACCACAGCAGCTGTTGCTGTTGGCTCCCGTCGCCGGCGAGTCCCCGTCCATGCGCATGCTTCAGTTTCGGCCGGGTCGCGAGATGCACATGCTATTTGTTCGGCCGGGTCGCGAGATGCACATGCTATTTGTTCGGCCGATCTCGCTTCACATCACAAGGAGGCCGCTAGGTCAGTGGCTAGAGCAGCAACTAATCTACTGAGGGGTTTGGGGATCAAATCCCAGGCGCCCCTGTTTCTTTTTCATCTTGTTTTCTGTTATTTTCAGTCAGGTTCGCTCGTCTGTTTGTTCAGCTGCAGTTTGTCTGCAAATTATATCAATGGAACTTTTGTTTCTACTGGTTAGACTAGCCAGTTTGCACCTGGGAGACCAGGGATCAAATCCCGAGGGTCGCTGCCCTTTTTACACCAATTTTTGTCTCCCCAAGTTCAAGCTCTTTTCCTTCTTCATCTAACGCTGACGTCCCTCTGTTAACACAAACACACCCATCCTAGTGGTCCTCTCAGCGTGCATCTTTCTAGCGAATCTGGGGTTCGAGTCCCTGTAGTCTCTTGTTTCTTTTATTCATTTTTGCTCCCTTACACTCAGCCACTTCGGGCCAGATCCGTTTTGGGGCCTTGCACAGTGTATTGCATTCGGTCCGCAACGTTTTTTTGAATTCTATGTTTTTGTCTTATATCTAGTGCATGCATATTTTGAGAAATGCCATTAAAAATTGCATTGCTCATATCTAAATATCCGTGCATCCAAATGAAACATGTCATATATGTAAAATGCTTAGAATTTCATGTACTTTCATGATATGTCACTTTCAACCATGTTAAAATGTTTAAAATTGATGTTTGCTTAAATTTCCTTAAATAGCATGCTAAAATGATTTATTTCATAACTAATTAAACGTAGCTTCAAATTTAATAAACTTTATATGCAAATGGGATGGAAAAATGCATAGTTTAACATGGTGCACTCATGTTGCATGCTTAAATTCTCTAAAATATGCTTTAGGGCAGAACAGTACCAAACCAAAAATTATAAACATGAGGAGTTTCCGGACTTGTTGTTTGTTGTTTCGGCCTCGTTTAAACTTGCCTAGATAGGTAGTTTTCATTTGCTCACCTCTTGTCATGTTAATCAACATTTAATATTGTTAGGTACATAAACGAGATCGGACTAAATAATTTGTTGTGGTGTTTCGTCAATATGCAACTCGTTGCATATTGAGCTCCACTTAACTTGTAGTGTTGCTTGTGCACTTTGCCATGCCATGCCTCTTTAAACCGGACATGCATCATAATTATTTGTGCATCATGCCATGTTTATGTGGTGGTTGTTTACTATGTTGTTTGCTTTTTTCCGGTGTTGCTTCTTCGGGCTAGTTCCGATAACGTCGTGTTTGTGAGGATTCGTTCTACTTCGTCCTTTTGTCTTCTTCATGGACTCGTTCTTCTTCCTTGTGGGATCTCAGGCAAGATGACCATACCCTCGAAATCACTTCTATCTTTGCTTGCTAGTTGCTCTCTCTATTGCTATGTCGCGGTACCTACCACTTGCTTTATCATGCCTCCCATATTGCCATGTCAAGCCTCTAACGCACCTTTCCTAGCAAACCGTTGTTTGGCTATGTTACCGCTTTGCTCAGTCCCTCTTATAGTGTTGTTAGTTGCAGGTGAAGATGAAGTTTGTCCCATGTTGGAACATGGATATGTTGGGATATCACAATATCTCTTATTTAATTAATGCATCTATATACTTGGTAAAGGGTGGAAGGCTCGGCCTTATGCCTGGTGTTTTGTTCCACTCTTGCCGCCCTAGTTTCCGTCATACCGGTGTTATGTTCCTTGATTTTGTGTTCCTTACATGGTTGGGTTATAATGGGAACCCCTTGACAGTTCGCTTTGAATAAAACTCCTCCAGCAAGGCCCAACCTTGGTTTTACCATTTGCCACCTAAGCCTTTTTTCCCTTGGGTTCTGCAGATTCAAGGGTCATCTTTATTTTAAACCCCCGGGCTAGTGCTCCTCTGAGTGTTGGTCCAACCTGTCAGCCGCCGGTGGCCACCAGGGGCAACTCTGGGTTGGCCTACCGGAAGTTTGGACAATCCGGTGTGCCCTGAGAACAAGATATGTGCAGCTCTTATCGGAATTTGTCGGCACATTCGGGCGGCTTTGCTGGTCTTGTTTTACCATTGTTGAAATGTCTTGTAACCAGGATTCCGAGTCTTATCGGGTCTTCCTGGGAGAAGGAATATCCTTCGTTGACCGTGAGAGCTTGTGATGGGCTAAGTTGGGACACCCTTGCAGGGTTTTGAACTTTCAAAAGTCGTGCCCGCGGTTATGGGCAGATGGGAATTTATTAATGCCCAGTTGTAGAAAAATTGACACTTGATCTAATTAAAATGAATCAACCGCGTGTGTAGCCGTGATGGTCTCTTTTTGACGGAGTCCGGGAAGAGAACACGGTCTCGTGTTATGCTTGAACGTAAGTAGTTTCAGGATCACTTCTTGATCACTTTTAGGTTCTCGACTGTGCTTTGCTTCTCTTCTCGCTCTCTTTTGCGTAAGTTAGCCACCATATATGCTAGTACTTGTTGCAGCTCCACCTCACTACCCTTTCCTACCTTTAAGCTTAAGTAGTCATGATCTCGCGGGTGTGAGATTGCTGAGTCCTCGTGACTCACAGATACTTCCAAACAGTTGCAGGTACCGATGATACCAGTGCAGTGGACGCAACCCAGCTCAAGTGGGAGGTCGATGAAGATCGTGTTCGTTGTGTTGTTTCGTTTCCAGTCGATCAGTAGTGGAGCCCAGTTGGGGTGATCGGGGATCTAGCATTAGGGGTTGTCTTTCTTTATTTGGTTCCGTAGCCGGACCTTGATTGTATTCTGGATGATGTAATGCTATATTTATGTATTGTGTGAAGTGGCAATTGTAAGACAACTCTTTATCCCTCTCTTATTCAGTACATGGGATGTGTGAAGATTACCCCTCTTGCGACATGCCTACTATGCGGTTATGCCTCTAAGTCGTGCTCCGACACATGGGAGATATAGCCGCATCGTGGGTGTTACAATATGTACTTTGGAGATGCACAAAAAGAATCCATCGAGGGTTCCGATGCGAAGTTGCTGAAAGGGACCGTAAATTGACCGAGTTTTTTACAACATAATGATGTTGAAGCGGTGATATCGCATATCAAACCAAAAAAGGATGCCTATTTAAATGTTATCGCACAAGGTATTTTTTCAATGTTATTATCAATATTTTCTTATGAGATTGCCTTCTGTATTCAACTAATTTGGCTCATTTTGTTGTCTAAGTTGGCTCACTTTTTTATGACATCGACAGACTATGTTTGTACCTCTAGAGATATTTCAGTCATCGAATCAATCATGTCTGCCCCCAAGAAAATCTTGTTCGTGGACATCTTGTTATCAACCGACAATTTGGAATGCCTTCTGAAAGATGATATCTTCTTACACGATGGTGTAAGACCAACTGCATAAACTTTGTAATTAATAATTGCAACGAAATGTAATATTATATTATATATATATATATATATATATATATATATAATCTAAATGTTGACTACAAATGATAAATGCTTACATATATTGCATGCTTGCTTAAGGCCATCTATGAGGCAGGTGATAAATGTCGTTAGTCTTTCTTTTTGGTATCAATTTTCATTGCAAAATGGACTACAATTATTCAGTAATTGTGTTTGTGTTATATTGTTTGTGCATGTGAAATTTAACATGTAACTCTTGTAAACTTTTTCAAGAGCCCGTGGCAACGCACGGGCACTCTACTAGTTATAATTGTTTCGTCCACATGCATGCGGGTTAGCTAGTTTACCTTTACTAATTAACCTTCTTGTGTTTCCAAGGTCCTGTGAACATTCCACCACCTATACTTGAAAATTTTTATAACCAAGGGGGAGATGATGATGGTGATGATCACGAGCATGAGGATGAGCAGGACCTATATAATCAGTGGCGCCTGGCAACTTATTCCGATGGATCACCTCTTCGTGTATGTATACATGGCACTGCTGATGTTACTAACGAAGCAGGTGTTGTCTCCCATGGTCACACACTTCGAACCTATTCTAACATTCGTTGTAGGGTATTCGGGATGGATACAAGTGTACTAGCGCCAACACTGTCTCCCTGGTTCAGTATTGATAGTCTTGGAGAAAACTCGCTCTTCCTTGGACAAAACTATCCAATGATGGTGAAAGGTGATCCAGTTGATGTTGACACAATGTTACTACTATTTATGAGAAGCAAATGTATCGATATCTCGGACATTGCTATGGTTCCCTACTCTGGCTATCACAATATGCATCCTGATATAGGCCGCTTCAGCCTGGATGATCAGTCCTGTATTGGTCTCGAGATTGACAATAGCTGGCCCTTCCCAGAGAATTAGTTATGGTTCAAAGCAAGCGTTTCCAATGCCGAGGATTGGTTGAGCTGAAGTTCATTTCATCGCTTTGTTATTTGTTATGTGAGAATTTTTTTACTTTACTAGAATGTTTTGTTGGAAATAATTTATAATCCAACATGTATCCTCGTTGTCGTTGTGTGTTGATGACTTGTTGTATGTAATGAATGGTACATTTGCATATGCGTCCCATCAACTCATGCCTGCTCGCACGGCACACGGGTCGCGTGGCGGCTCATATATTATTTTAATATTTGGATGATTAATGATGCCGCTTTATTACTTAACCGAAGCATGGAATGTATCCATTGTTGGTCTAACGCTCACGGTTTGAATAAATAATCCATTTGGGATATTGGTTCTCAATTATTAATAATCTCCCATTTGTAATTAGATAAAGATTACATCAAAACTGGTCTCAAATTTGACAAATAAAGTACGATGCCACTTTGTATTGGTGTTCATATGAACAGTGCTAGTGATTTTAGTTGCAAAAATTAGATAGTGCTAGTGATTTTTAGCTGCATATTTTGACAAATCGCAGCGTTAGAAGGTTGACAAATGGCAATGTTACTAGATAAACAAATGTCAATCTTTCCAGTTTGACAAATGGCAACATACCCAATATGACAGATGCAAATCTTACCCAATTGTTTCTATGTGGTTACACACGGGTCATTCAAAACAACTGTTTGCATTGAAGGGATGCACAAATCCTGCACTTCGAATTTTCTCTTGACTTCAGGGGGAAGACCATAGCTCTCACTTTGCATATGGGTGTTCCATCTCAAACGTTTGCGATCAAGAGGTGCACAAATCCTGCTCAGCACAAATTTTTGGGGAACGTAGTAATTCAAAAATATTCTTACGATAACGCAGGATCTATCTAGGAGATGCATAGAAACAAGAGGGGAGAGTGTGTCCACGTACCCTTGTAGACCGAAAGTGAAAGCATTATGTTAACGCGGTTGATGTAGTCGAATGTCTTCACGATCCAAGTACCGAACATATGGCACCTCCGTGTTCAGCACACGTTCAGCACGATGATGTCCCTCGAGCTCTTGATCCAGTAGAGGGTCGAGGGAGAGTTCCGTCAGCACGACGGCCTGGCGACGGTGTTGGTGATGTGATCTGCGCAGGGCTTCACCTAAGCACTACAACAATATGACCGAGGTGGTAAACTGGAAGGGGGCACCGCACACGGCTAAGACAAATCTTGGTGTGTCTTTGGGTGCACCCGCCCCTGTATATGAAGGAGGACAGGTAAGAGGCGAGCGGCCATGAGGACGCGCGCCAAGGGGGAGCCCAACTAGGATTCCCAATCCTAGTTGGACTCCCTTTCCTATTCCAAGAGGGGGAAAGAGGGAAGGAGAGGTAGAGGGATAGAAAAGAGGGGGCCGCGCCCCTCCCCCTAATCCAATTCGGACTACCTTGGGGGGCACCCTGCAGGCTGCACTCTCCTACTCCCTTATGGCCCATTAAGGCCCATAACATCCTTGGGGGGTTCTGGTAACCCCTCGGTTCCCCAACAAATATCCGAAACCTTTCCGGTGTCCGAATACCTTCATCCAATATATCAATCTTTACCTCTCGACCATTTCAAGACTCCTCCTCATGTCCGTGATCTCATATGGGACGCCGAACAAACTTCGGTCAAAAACACATAACTCATAATACAAATCATCATCGAACGTTAAGCGTGTGAACCCTACGGGTTCGAGAACTATGTAGACATGACTGAGACACATCTTTGGTCAATAACCAATAGCGGAACCAGGATGCTCATATTGGCTCCTACATATTCTACGAAGATCTTTATCGGTCAAACCGCATAACAACATATGTTATTCCCTTTGTCATCGGTATGTTACTTGCCCGAGATTCGATCGTCGGTATCATCATACCTAGTTCAATCTCGTTACCGGCAAGTCTCTTTACTCGTTTCGTCATGCCTCATCCCACAACTAACTCATTAGTCACATTGTTTGCAAGGCTTATAGTGATGTGCATTACCGAGACAGCCCAGAGATACCTCTCCGATACACAGAGTGACAAATCCGAATCTTGATCTATGCCAACTCAACAAACACCTTCGGAGACACCTGTAGAGCATATTTATAATCACCCAGTTATGTTGTGACGTTTGATAGCACACAAGGTGTTCCTCCGGTATTCGGGAGTTGCATAATCTCATAGTCAGAGGAACATGTATAAGTCATGAAGAAAGCAATAGCAATAAAAGTAAATGATCATTATGCTAAGCTAACGGATGGGTTTTGTCCATCATATCATTCTCTAATGATGTGATCCCATTGATCAAATGACAACACATGTCTATGCTTAGGAAACTTAACCATCTTTGACTAACGAGCTAGTCATGTAGAGGCATACTAGGACACTCTGTTTGTCTATCTATTCACACATGTATCAAGTTTCCAGTTAATACAATTCTAGCATGAATAATAAACATTTATCATAATATAAGGAAATATAAATAACAAATTTATTATTGCCTCTAGGGCATATTTCCTTCAATTTTCCCTTGGCTTCCTGGGGAAGCTGTCGGTTTGCATACTGGTGTTCTAACTAAAACGTTTACGATGAGTGTTTTATATTTAAAAACCATTGACGTTATTTTCAAAAGAAAATTGTTTGATGAGTCTGTACATTAAGAGAGAAAAACGCAAGTTTGTTGAAACCATATCTTTCACTCAGTCACACTGTGACTTTATATACATATGCCCGAGAATTCGA
>NC_041382.1:347444670-347457164 GCF_002162155.2 Triticum dicoccoides
TCGGCGGCAGAGTGACCCAGTTAATGTATAAAAATGTCCAAATGAACCCCGAAAAATTCAGAAATTTAACACAATACTCATGTTGTTCTATGTTGACACTACAAAATTTTTGAAAGCAATAAGAGGTAGCGGATATCGTTTTGTCCCCAAAGGTGGGACGTTCCCTACCGAAACCATCAGGCTTGTTGTGAGAAGCTCTGGTTTGTGAGAAACTTATACCCAAACCTACCCCAAATGGGAAAAAAATTTACCACGACATGTTGATGCCGCTCCATGATAGCATACCAAGTTTCATGAATTTCAAACGAGTTTTCGATTTACTAGAATTTAAAAACCAAGTATCTCAATGTTTGCGGCCGAGTGACGGTGGCAGGGTGTTTAACATTCATTCCCATTTCTTGCATGGGACCTAAGCATGCAACCAAGGACACAGATTTGAATTTTCAACCAATTTATATGCTTTAGAAAATGTGCATGTAGTTTCAAATTTGAATTATGCACATAAAATGCCTAGAAAACCCACTTAATGTATAAAAATGTCCAAACAAACCCCGAAAATTTCCAAAACTTAACACAACACTCCTGTTGTTCTATGTTGACCCTAGACTTTTTTTGAAAGCAATAAGAGGAAACGGATATGCTTCGTCCCCAAAGGTGGCACGTTCCCTACCGAAACTATCAGGCTTGTTGTGAGAAGCTCTGGTTTGTGAGAAGCTTATACCCAAACCTGCCCCAAATGGGATAAAAAATTTACCATGGCATGTTGATGCCGCTCCATGGTACCATGCCAAGTGTCATAAATTTCAGACAAGTTCTGGATTTACTAGAATTTAAAAACCAGGTATCTCAACATTTGTGGCCGAGTGACGGTGGCAGGGTGTTTGCCATTCATTCCCATTTCTTGCATGGGACCTAAGCATGCAACCAAGGACACGGATTTGAATTTTCAACCAACTTATATGCACTGGAGCATGTGCATGTATTTCAAATTTGAATTATGCACATAAAACGCCTAGAAAACCCAGTTAATGTACAAAAGTGTCCAAAAGAACCCCGAAAAATTCCAAAACTTAACGCAACACTCCTGTTGTTCTATGTTGACACTAGATTTTTTTGAAAGCAATAAGAGGCAATGGATATCTGTAGCGGCCCGATCCCAATGGACCATAGTCCCTGTGCTTAAGTGTCATCCTTGGATCGGTATTGCTGACACACAGAGTACTTGAGGATTTATAACATAGTTCAATTACACACTTATTACACGAGTGTCAGGACCCCGATTCTAAGTCACACCGATCTAGCCTATAGCACCTCATATCACTTTGCGGCCTCACGCACGGTATCCCCATGGGTGTCGCCTTACCATGGCCCGGGACCGTTTGCGCCTTTTGGCTCACGTATATGATAGTGTCGCTAGCATCCATATGACAGAGAACCCGGGCCGACATGACTAGTCGTGAACCCAAAGTGGCACTAACTTATAGGGACATACATACATGAATCAACATCGAGCATGTCGGTCAGCAGCGTGCGAATCCGGGCTGTAGCACTGGGCTAACAGGACTCCGGTGAACCGGGCTGTAGCAGGCTAGGCAGGACTCCGGATGTCACCGCGTGGCATTTCCACAAAGGGACAGACATAGGAACGACATGAATCACATGCCGGCCAGTCAAGTGTTCCGGAGCAGTAGTGCTGGGCTAGCAGGACTCTGGTGAACCGGGCTATAGCAGACTACTATGGCTCATGGAAGCACAAGACTACATTTCCCCATAAGAGAGGCTACCAAGGATAAACAACTAGGTTGTCGGATCCCACACATACCAAGCATTTCAATAACATACACACAATATGCTCGATATGTGCAAATACAACATGGCATCACAACAAAAATCTACGACTCAAAGTATTTATTCATTAGGCTCTGAGGAGCGAGATATTACAAACACGGGTCTCATGACCCAACATTCAGAGCATACAAGTCAAAGCACATGCAGAAGGTTAACATGTCTGAGTACAGACATCTACAAATGAAAAAGGCTGAGCAGCCTGACTATCTACAAGACCCTGCCGAGGGCACAAGATCGTAGCTGAGGTATCAAGCTAAACGTCGAAGTCCACACAGAACTACTAGCGAGACTGACGTCACTCTGCAAAACATAAAATAGGCAAATGTGAGTACAAATGTACCCAACAAGACTTACATCAGAACTAACTACATATTCATCGGTATCAACAAAGGGGGGGTGGTGGAGTTTAACTGCAGCAAGCCAGCCTTGACTCAGTTGCTATCTTAAACTACGACTATAAGTAACTCTTTTGAGGTGGCGCACACGAGTCCACAAATTCACCATATCAATACACCACTATGGATCCGCTCCCGTCTACCTATGAGAACGCCATCCATAGCACTCATGCTTATCTTGCGCATTTTAGAGTATCCACTTTCACTTGTCTATGAACTGTATAGGCAACCAAGTAGGCCTTTACCGCGGACACGGCAATTCGAATAGATGATGTTCACCCTGCAGGGGTGTACTTCTTCATACACGCTCTCACCACTTACCGTCGTTTACACGACATGTACTCGGCAACCTTCAAGCGGAAGCCCAACGAGGGTGTCGGCCACGGCCTACCTAAACACTCAAGTCTCTAGTCCTGGTATATCGTCTATCCAGGTTCCATCCGCAGGGAGTCCGGCCGAGGTTTCCACATACGGCCCCGAACGATGTGTACAGGGTTCCCGAGACACCAAACGGGCAACTCGGTACACCGTGCCACGGTGTATCTACCGCATCATAGCCCACCCCTAGGGTCAGCGCTACGCATGGCCGCCAACACATATCCTATAAATACCAGAAACTAATTGCAACTCCTGGACATAGGACTAGGGTGGTTAAGAAGCCGAGAGGGTCCATTGGTTTCGGTCCCAATGCATGGTAGTAGCTGGTTCTTAAATCACACATACAGATCTCGGTGCTTAAGGATGGTTCCAATGAAACAACCCACCATGTACTCCTACATGGCCTCTCATCGATACCTTTACCAAATCGTGTTCAACACACTTAGCTCACACATAGTAGGACATGTTCACAACTTTCCAATTCATCCCCGATGAATCAGACCTGACACAACTCTAAGCAATAGTAGGCATGACAAACAAGCATGAATGAGTAGGCACATCAGGGCTCAAACAACTCCTACTCATGCTAGTGGGTTTCATCTGTTTACTATGGCAATGACAGGTCATGCAGAGGAAAGGGGTTCAACTATCGCAGCATGTAACAGTTGAATCGTTGTTGTCCTAATGCAGTAAGAGAGAGCAGGAGCGAGAGAGTGGGATTGTATCAGAATGAACAAGGGGGTTTTGCTTGCCTGGCACTTCTGAAGATAGTATAGCTCTTCATCGGTGTCATCGATCACATCGTCGAAACCACGTCTACTGAGAGGGGACAAACACCGGCAAATGAGAGGGAACACAGACAATGCAATGCAACAATATGATGCATGATCATGACATGGCAATATGTTGTGGTTTGAGCTAATGCAACTAGAAACCAGATTAAATGAAGTTGGTTTGAACCAAGGGTTCAAATTCAAACTCCATATGTGCTTATTTAATTGCCAAATATGCAAATTGCCATATACAGCAACCTTAGGTTTTTCAAACATGCATGCAAATGGTACAGATGGATGGATTGGATTTTTATGATCATTTTTCATATATATAAATTATTTCATTGGGAGTTACGGTTTATTTTCTAAGATTTTTAGAAGTTTTAAACATTTTCTGAATATAAATAAATCATTTAGATTTATTCAAAATCCAGAAAAACATTACTACGTCAGCATGACGTTGGTGTGATGTTATCAGGTCAACAGGGGCTGACCAGGGTGAAACCTGACCCGTGGGTCCCGCTGTCAGTCTCACAATGCTGGCTCGAGTCACAGACAGGTGGGACCGGTCAAAAACAACGTCAGCAAAGTCAATGCTGACAAGTGGGTCCCACTGGGTTATGAACTAATCTATACAGAAAATTAAACTAAACTAAACAGGCACGGGGACCACATGGCAGTGGCACTAAGGGTGTTTAGTCGGGTCATTAGTGCTAACTAATCCGGTGCCACATCAGCAGTTGACGCCGGCGACCAAAGGCACGACGGTGGCACACCGGAGTTGCTCGGGACAACGCTACAGGCGGTGATTTGTGGCGTGGTTTGGAGCTACGGTGAGCTAGCATTCGCGCGCATCTAGTGGAGCAATAAGTTTCACTGGGGGCGACCTAAATCGACGGCGGTGAGCTCAAAGGCGGCGGCCGGAGTTCGGACATCGGTGGAAACGGAGCTACAGACCACCATGGTAGGAGCTGATGAGTGTATCGTGCTCCTAGGGGTGCGTTGAGCGCGCTGATGAGCTCGGACACGGGTGGCAGCAGTTGTGGCCACGGCGGCGCCATGGGCGGTGGCAGCGAGCTTCGGCCGAGATGGAAAACATGGCTAGAGGACGAACGCGTCGATAGGGCGAGGGGCGAGGGGCGTAGGAGCTCACAGCGGTTCCGCAGGGTTGGTTAGTGGCTCGGGGAGGGGCCGGAGCAAGCGGGGCGGCGATAGAGATCTCCGGCGTCGGGAGGTTGAAGAAAACAGCGTGGAGGCGCTCGGGGGCGCCCGGCGTTGCACAGCTCGACAAGGAGGAAGAGGGGTACTAGGCGGAGCTCTTGGGCATCTCAGGGCGTCGCCGGGATGGCGGTGTCCGCGGTGGTGGCGAGCGGTGGCGACGGAGGCGTTCAGGCGGGTAGAACAGAGGAGGGGGAGAGCCTTCTGGGGAGAGTGAGGGAGAGCCAGATGGCTCCGGGGATCACGTGGCGTCGTCCGGACGCGTCAAGGAGGAGGCATGCAGGCAGGGAGGGAGGAGGTGGCCGGGCGCGTGCCGGTGCGCGGTGGCCACACGCCTCGCGTCCTTCTAGCGCGAGGTGGGAGACAGTGGCGGCTCTGGTGGGCTGGGCCAGGTAAGTGGGCCACCAGGTGGGTTGTGGAGGTAACCTCAGGTGGGTTCTCTCTCTCTCTCTCTCTCTCTCTCTCTCTCTCTCTCTCTCTCTCTCTCTCTCTCTCTTTCTAATTCTTTTATGTTTTTCTATTTCTTCTGTAGTGTCAGGAATTTTATTAAAAATACTTAGGCACACTCAAAAATCATGAAACTTGCTCAAGCCCACTGTTTGGAATATACCAATAGTAAACATTTAAGTTTATGATTATTTGGACATTTAAAATATTTATAGCATTTAAATGTCCAAATGCAAATAGAGTATGAGTTAATTTAGTGCCCAAAGTTGTCCTAGAAAAATGTGAACCATTTTTGATAGAGGTTCTAGACCAAGGCAAAGATGATGAACATTTTAGAAAGGCATTTCAGGTTCACTGGAAAAGTATTTAGTAAACCTAGTTGGTTTAAGTGGTGCTGGGGGTTTCTGTCATGCCCATATCAACTTTCTGAGAAAATTTAACATGATGACATGATGATCATGCAAGGGCAAGCAAAGGCTAAGCTAGGGCTGTGACAACTCATCCCCACTAAACAAGAATCTCGTCCCGAGATTCAGGACGTGAGGTAAGAGGACAGAGGGGACACAAAGCCGACACGATCTTCATGATCCAATTGCCCTTCTTGAGGATGTTGATTTGTTCCATCATGTTGATCTTGATGTCTTTGCTTTCGAGATCTTCATCCAGCTATGATGACGACCGAAAGAAACTCTACAGAAAATGATCTTCTCGAAGATCGAGCACTCAAGATCAATTCACGGAATGAGACACAGAAACATCTCTCGAGCTGAGACACAAGACAAACATTTGGAATGAGGAAAGGTAGCAGATGACAAAGGTTCAATTTGGTAGGTAACATCTTCACGTTGGAGTAGGATGGTGCATGGTTTCAAAGTAGCGAGGAGATAATTGCCATGATTCCATAACGGGGCACCTTAGGGAAGGTGACTCGTAGAATTATTCTCTTAAGTGTCAAAAGGAATTACTTTTGATACAAAGATCATTGAGACTATTTATACCAACCTCAGGCAATCACAATCGATCATTTCAAGGAGTTCGAAAGAATGACATACTTGGACTCGAATGGATGATGTGGACTACCTTGTTGAAGACAACACAATGGATGATTTTTGCTTATCATAGGAAATGGTTGGGACCCATGGTAGGACCACTTTTGGAGATGATCTTGGATAGCAACTGCTGAGAAGGGCAGCCCATGGGAAATTGGCACAAGGCGGTGCAAGCTGGGAACAAAATGCAAATGCTGGGAATGATTCTGGTAACTGGGGGAAAACTCAATAGTCGAGAGTGCTTCCAACGTTCCAATGGTTATAGAACCATCGAAGAAACTGAGAGCACAAGGATCCCCAAGGAACAACTTCAAGAATAAGTCATGCGAAATCCTCATGGGAGGTGACCAAATGGCTTAATCAAGATACTACAACAATAGTGCTTCCAGCTAGGTGTGTCCACTTCACTGGAACCTATATCATAGTTCTCGGGAGAAGTTCCAACCATCATATCTGCCTAAGATTCAAATCTGGTTGGTAACAGGATAATTCAGACAACATGTCTGGAAAATAAGATTTGCAACACAAACCGATGAAATGACGTTGCGAGATTCTCGGGATATGAACTACGATAGCATGCTCCAAAACATGAGCTGGTTCTGCTAAACACATGTGAACACGCTGTCCCAGACAAGCATGACCACATAGTAGTCTTACAATGAAAAACTACCGGGTCCTAGTTGGGAACCATCATCAAGGATATTGAAGCCCTTACATAAGTCTTGCTCTTAAAAGGGAACTTCTTCTCCTTGAACAATTCAATCAGTGGCTTGGTGTGCTAGGAACACAAATGGAATGGAGGTAATTAATCTACCAAACCACAGAATACTTCGCACATGCATGACTGACTTGGGATGATTCAAGAGGAAGCAAAAACAAGCTTTCTCGAATTCACGGCGGCAACTTGCATCAAATGCACATGAATTAGAGGAAGTCACTTCTCTCATCCAAACGTAAGCTTCATGAACGGAACACGAAGGCATTTCTTACAAAGTTTTCAACACTAGGTTGATGTTCAACATGAATCATGGGGGAGACAAAATGCTGCTGATGGGATCAATAGCAATTCATTGGAATTTTCCATGTCACTGGAATTCTACCATTATGTGACCAATGTGATAGTATTGGTCAGACCAAAGGATGTAATGGTGTATGCTCGAGGAACAACCAGGAGTAAGACAACATTACGAATATCGTTGGTTCTGAGTTGATTTGACGATAGCCCACACTCAAATCAGAGGATTGTAAGACAATAGCGTCGACAATTGATCACGTGGATCAATCAATGAAGATATCATATTTCTTCAACACACACACACACAAAGATATCCTTTTAGAATGAACTAAGTAAGGAAAAGCTTTATCTTGCAACTGTCCAAGTTGTTGTTTAGCTTAACCAACTAGTGTCGGCGTTCTGGGAACGAGGGTCCCCAGACTTACCTGCCTACGGCCTGCGGCATGGCTCAAAAGGGGGCCCAGCATGGCCCATCTTCACCAACACAAACCCAAGACCCTTGCGAGGGGCCAAGCCTCACGGGGCGGACGACACGGAGCTTCCTCAGGCACGGCCTCGTCAGGCTGGCTGACGAGGAGGTGGAGAGACCAAGGCGGGGTACCTCACGAGGTGCCCGTGACGCAAGCCATGACGACCGAGGGCGCCAGGCGGGTGCCAGCCCGCGCAGTGTCCTCCTTTCCTCTTTGGTGCAAGGGGGGCAAGCGCAGCCGTGGAGTACCGAGGCATCAGGCAAAGGTTGCCATTTCGGTGCAACGAGACCAAGACCAGGAGGACTACGAGAAGGAGGTCACCGTGGAGCCCAAGACGGTGTCATCACCAGAGCTTTGCGCAGGCGAAGACTACTTTTGTCAGGATAGCTAGTACTAGTTGTCCCCTTTCAAATTAGCCCGCCATTGTTGGCTCCCTTCCCGCTCGATATTTGGGAAGATGACCAGGGCCTCTATAAATAGGACCAGCCACACACATCAAAAGGGAGAAGACCACACGAACACAAGGAGAGAGAGAGAGAAGGGCGACTGAGCTCCTCCCAGCAGTCCATCGCCCCAGCCAAGAACAGACCCTCGCGAGGCTGTTCTTCCTTGTATTGTTCATCATCATTGGCCCAAGGGGCAATCCACCACACCACACACTGGAGTAGGGTATTACACCACAATGGTGGCCCGAACCAGTATAAACCCTGTGTCTCTTGTGTTGTTCTTTCCTTAGTTTAGATCCTAGAAAGGCGGAGGGGTGCAGGTAGGTAGGAGACGAAAGCTCCGCGCGCACCCAAGTGTTCGAACCTCAAGGGTCTACTGGAACCCGAAATCTGACATTTGGCGCGCCAGGTAGGGGTGCGCCGGGATTCGTCTTCCACCGCCCCGTTCTCGTACGACCATCACGCCCATGATTGACGCTCGTTGGGCCCGCGCCGAGCGTCGGGCCGCGCTCGTTTCCCGCGTCGCCCAGACGGCCCCTGTCGGCGGGCGTCCTCACCATTCCCCGTCACCTGCCGTCAACGCCGCCACCGGCCCGGCGAGGGACGAGCGGCAAGCATCGTCCCAGCGTCTGTCCGTGCGGCAAGGCGGCCGCACCGCAACTCGCTCGCTCACCCCAGCTGGTTCTTCGTCCCGTGCACTCCGCGCGCCCATGGAGCCTCGCAACCTCTCCCCCGCCCATCGCGCTGCACCAACACCCCCGGTCGTCGCGACCCTCTTGGGCGGCTCGCAGGCGCCTCCTACACGTCACCACGTCAAGCCGTTCATGTCAGGACCCCGACTCAATGCCACATCGATCTAGCATGTAACACCTCATATCACTTTGCGGCCTCACGCACGGTATTCCCACGGGTGTCGCCTTACCTTTACCTGGGACCGTTTGCGCCTTTTGGCACACGTATATGACAGTGTCGCTAGCATCTATATGATAAGGAGCCCGGGCTGACATGGCTAGTCGTAAACCCAAAGTGGCACAAACTTACAGGGACAGGCATCCATGACCCAGCATCGAATGTGTCGGTCATCAGCGAGTGAATCCAGGCTGTAGCACTGGGCTAGCAGGACTCCGGTGAACCGGGCTGTAGCGGGCTAACAGGACTCCGGTATTCATCGCGTGACATTTCCCCAAAGGGACAGACACAGGAACGAAGAAGGACACATGCCGGCCAGCCTAAGTGTTCCGGAGTAGTAGCAAGCTACCGTGGCTCGGTGGAAACACTAGGAGACATTTCCCGGTAAGAGAGGCTACCAAGGATAAACAACTAGGTTGTCAGATCCCACACATACCAAGCATTTCAATAACATACACACAATATGCTCGATATGTGCAAATACAACATGGCATCTCAACATGACTCTACAACTTAAGTATTTATTCAATAGGCTCCGAGGAGCGAGATATTACAATCATGGATCTCATGACCCAACAATCAGAGCATACAAGTCAAAGCACATGCGGAAGCTATGATGTCTGAGTACAGACATCTAGAAATGAAAAAGGCTGAGAAGCCTGACTATCTATCAGATCCTGCCGAGGGCTCAAGATCGTAGCTGAGGTATCAAGCTAAACGTCGAAGTCCACGTGGAACTACTAGCGAGACCGAAGTCTCTCTGCAAAAAAACATAAAATAGGCAAACGTGAGTACAAATGTACCCAGCAAGACTTACATCAGAACTAACTACATATGCATCATTATCAACAAAGGAATGGTGGAGTTTGACTGCAGCAAGCCAGCTTTGACTCGGTGGCTAACCTGAACTACGACTGCAAGTAACTCTTTTGAGGTGGCGCACACGAGTCCACATATTCACCATATCAATACACCACTATGGATCCGCTCCCGTCTCCCTACGAGAACGCCATCCATAGCACTCACGCTTATCTTGCGTATTTTAGAGTATCCACTTTCACTTGTCTATGAACTATGCAAGGGGTCCAAGTTTCCATATCCGAGGAATCCGGCTATTCGAATAGATGATGTTAAACCTGCAGGGGTGTACTTCTTCACACACGCTCTCGCCACTTATCGCCCTGTACACGTCATGTACCTCGGCAACCTTCAAGCGGAAGCCGGGCGAGGGAGTCGGCCACGACCTGACTAACCGAACAAGTCTCTAGTCCAGGTTTATCGCCTATTCGGGTTCCATCCGCAAGGAGATCCGGCCGGGGTGTCGCTCACGGCCCCAAACGATGTGAGCAGGGTTCCCAAGCCCACCATCCGGGTGCCACTTGGTACACCATGCCACTGTGCCTAGTCTGTCCCAAGCCCACCTGTACCGGGTGCCACTTGGTAGACTACTAACACTACCTACAAACACCAGAAACTAGTTGCAACTCCTGGACAGAGATCATGTTGATTAATAAGTCGAGAGGGGTCGAGTTACCGGAACCCAATGTGTGGTAGTAACTGTTCATGGATCACAAACACAGAACTCAGTTCCTGAGGACGGCTGCAATGAGACAACCCACCATGTACTCCTACATGGCCTCTCACCGCTACCTTTACCAAATCGTGTTCACACACTTAGCTAACACACAGTAGGACATGTTCACACGCCTCTGATTCATCCCCGATGAATCAGACCTGACTCAACTCTAAGCAGTAGCAGGCATGACAAACAAACATGAATGAGTAGGCACAACAGGGCTCAAACAACTCCTACTCATGCTAGTGGGTTTCATCTATTTACTGTGGCAATGACAGGTCATGCAAAGGATAAAGGGGTTCAGCTACCGCAACAAGTAACAGATGAATCGTTGTTGTCCTAATGCAGTAAAAGAGAGCAGGAGCGAGAGAGTGGGATTTTATCGGAATGAACAAGGGGGTTTTGCTTGCCTGGCACTTCTGAAGATAACATTGAGTCTTCATCAGTGTCAACGATCACAACGTCGGAACATCCTCTACCGGGAGGGAACAGATGCCGGCAACAAAGAAGAAATACAATCAATGCAATGCACAATATGATGCATGCTCATGACATGGCAATATGAATGTGTTTTGAGCTAATGCAACTAGCAACAGATTAAATGAAGTTGGTTTGAATATAAGATTCAAATTCAAACTCCATATGTGATTATTCAGATGCCATTTATATGATTTGTGCTAAACAACACCTATAAGTTGTTCTAACATGCATGAGAATAGTACAGATGGATAGATTGGATTTTTCTGATCATTTTTCATATATAATTTATCTCATTTGGAGTTACGGTTGAATTTCTATGATTTTTAGAAGTTTTATACAATTTTCTGGAATTTCCTGAATAATATAAATCCAGAAATGAATTATGGCGTCAGCACCACGTCACTGTGACATCAGCAGAGTCAATTGGGCTGGCTCGGGTCAAACCTGACGTGTGGGGTCCACACGTCAGTGACACAGGTTAGACAGGGGGGTTAGTTTAGTTTAATTAAAGATTAGGGGCACTAGGGCCCACATGTCAGTGTCAGGGGGTTAGATTAGGTGGTGATTAGCATTAAGCTAATCACCTGATGGCGGGGTCCACCTGTCATGGACCCAGGGGAGGTCAAACCCCTGGTCAGTAGGGTCAATCCCGCCGGCGTCTCGACGCCGGCGAGGCCCGGGACGGTGGCGGCCGTCGGAAACACGCTACAGGGCACGGGCGAGGCCGTGCTTGGGCTCGTTGGAGAGCCCTTGCTCCCGCGCGTCGAACGGTGCGGTTGCTGGGTCGTGGGGAGGCCGGAGCTGACAACGGCGAGCTCCAAGGCGGCGGCCGGAGTTCGGGTGGCCACGTGTTAGCTGCTGCGGCATGCAAACGGGAGGGGGCTTGCGCTAGGAATGCTCTACGGAACGCTGCGAATGCGTTAGGCTCGCCGGGGTGACCAAATGGTCACCGGAGCTACGTCGACGACAAGCTCGGGCGGCGGCGTGCTACGGGCATCCAGGGGCGATGCCTACGGAGATCAAAAGAAGCGGGAAAGAGGGGGAAACGGTGGAGGAGCTCACGGGGGGTCGGTTGGAGCAGACGGCGAGCTCGGGGAGGCGGCGAAGACGGCGAATCGACAGACGGTGTCCGGCGGCCGTGCGTGGAGAAGACGGGTCGCTGGCGAGGCAGCAGGGCATCCGACGACGCGTGTCTCAACGGAGAGGTAGCAGGGGACTAGGCGAAGCCGATGGACTCTCTAGTAGGGCGAAACGACGGCGGTGGCTGCGGTGGTAGTGGACGGCGGCGGCGGCAGCGGTCGGGCGAGAGAGGGAGAGATCCAGGGAAGGGGGTGAGAGCGCGGGAGAGTGAGGGAGAGAGGCAGGGAGGTGAGTGGCGCCATCTAGACGCGTCGGGGCGCCTCGGTGGCAAGCAGGAGGTGGCCAGGGCGGCGTCGGCGCCCGCCACCGAGCTGCTTCGGTGCGAGGGGAGGAAGACGACAGGGGGGGGG
>NC_041382.1:347457348-347489203 GCF_002162155.2 Triticum dicoccoides
CTCTCTCTCTTATTTCTTTTTAATTCTGTTTTCTATTTTCTGTAGTTTGTTTTGATTTGATTTAAAATATCAAATCATTTTATAAAATCCTGGAAACAATTATGGGTGCTTTCTGAATTATTTCAGTGACCCTTAACAATTTCCAACATTTATTTGAACATTTAAATTATTTATAGTATTTAAATGCCCAAAGTCAAATACAATATGGTTTACTCAAAAATCCAAAAATGTCTTGGAAAAATATCCATCATCTCTGGAAATGGTTTTCACCCTTTTCCATTAATCATGAACATTTTTGCAAACCAATTTGGGTTCTTTGAAAAATATTTTGAAGTTGAACCTATTTGCATTGCTTTGGTGCTAGGGCTTGGTCCTCCCCATTTCAAATTTCATGAACTTCAAACATGATGCATGAATGCCTTGATGCAGCTAATGACAGACAAATTCTGGGGCTGTGACAACTCACCCCCACTAAACAAGAATCTCGACCCGAGATTCAAGCGTAGGGTAGGATGAAGGGGGAACGCAAATTAACATAATCTTCACAATCCAGGTTGCACATCACAAGAGTGTTGATTTGATCCTCATCTTTGTCTCGACGTCTTGCTTTGAGAACTCCAGCCAACATGACAACGAGAAGAAAGGAAAACTCTAGAACAATCGATCTTCGAGAAGACCGAACAACTCAGGATCAACTCATGGGATGAGACATAGCAGCATCTCTCGAGCTGAGACACGAGATGCACATCAAGAGGGGTGGAAAGAAACGGATGACGAAGGTTCACTAGGTGGACAATAATTCCACGCTTAAGAAGGTGGTGAACGGTTGTCAACGTCGCGAGGAGTTGAGTTGCCATGATACCACAACAATGCACCTTAGGGAAGGTGACTCGTAGAAATATCCCCTTAAGTGGCAAAAAGAATTACCTTTGATTTAAAGATCATTGAAACTCTTTATACCAGCTTAAGGCAAATCATAATCGATCATTTAGAGGGGTTCGGTAGAAAGGCATACCCGGACTTGGATGATGTGGATTACCTTGTTGAAGACAACGTAATGGATGAATTTGCTTATCGCCGGAAATGGAAGAGACCCATGGTAGAATGGCACATTAGCGGTGCAAGCTGGGAACAAAATGCAATGCTGGGAATGATTCTGGAAACTGGGGAAGAACCCACAATAGAGAGTGAATTCACTGTTTGAAAAGGTCATAGCATTGCCGAGGAAACTGAGAGCAATCCAATTAGTACCGATGATAACACCTAGCGCTTGGGCGTGCTCTCAAGAACTTGAGCATTTCCATAATTATCAAGGTTTTACCAATATCCGTGTCAAGGATTCTGGCAAGACAACCTTCTACCATGATGAATGATGAAGGATGATGCAGATGCAAAGGAAGATAACACTTTCTCAGATTTCACCTTAGCGACGCCAAGGAAACAAAATCTGGATGATCGACCGAGAGACATTTAGCTCTCTGCTTCTAATGTTCTCCTTGATGTGCTAGTGTAACCCATTCATAGATATGGTTTGATATCTAGAACATCAACTAAAAGGTCGGACTTTGGGAACACAAAAATCATAAGGCACAACTAGGGAGTAAATCCTACGAAGTCCTTATGGGAAGGTGGCCAACTTCTTCAATCAAGATACTGCAATAATAGGTCTTTCGGCTGGGTGGTGCTGGCCACGACATCCACTTTACCAGTTATTGAGGGACCAATATTATAGTTCTTGGGGAAATGTTCCAACCATCAAGTCTGCCTGAGATTCAGATCTGGTTGGCGTCAGGATATTCCAGACTCATCGAGTCTAGGAAGAAAAACGAAAGTTTGCAACACAAATCGACGAGATGACGTTGCGAAATTCTCGGGGAATGAACTACGATAGTAAGCTCCAAAACATGAGCTGGTTCTGCTACAAACATGTGAACACGATGTCCTAGACAAGCATGACCACGTGGTAGCCTTACAATAAAACACTACCAAGTTCTGGTTGGGAACCATCACCGTGGATAACGAAGTCCTTGCATAAGTCATATGATTAGCTCTTATGAAGGAACTTCTTCTCCTTGAACAAATCAATCAGTAGCTTGGTGTGCTCGGGACACATATGGAATGAAGGTTGCAAGTCTCCAGACCACAGAATACTTCGCACGTGTGCATGACTGATTTGGGATGATTCTAGAGGAAACAAAAACAATCTTTCTCAAATTCATGGCGGCAACTTTCACCAAATGCACGTGTATAAGAGGAAGTCACTCCTTTCATCAAACAAGTACTTCATGAGCTAGCATGAAGAAAATGCTTCCAAAAGTTTCCAACACTAGCTTAATGTTCAGCAGAATTATGTAGAAGACAAAATGATGTTGATGGGCTCAACAACAGATCATCGAGATTTCCATGAAGATGGAATTCCACGACTAGGTGAACATGGTGATAGCATTGGTCAGACCAAAGATGTAATGGTGTATGCTCGAGGAGTCAACCACGAGTAAAACAACATTACGAACATCGTTGGTTCTGACTTGATTTGAGGATAGCCCACACCCAAATCAAAGGTTGGACAAGATGATAGGTCTATTAACTGATCACGAGGGTCAGTCGATGAAATATCAATTTTCTTCAACACACACATACAAAGGGTATCCCTTTGAAATGAACTAAGTCAGGTAAGCTTTTATCTTCCAACTCTCCAAGTTGTTGCTTGGCTTAACAAACTAGCTCAGGGGTATCCAACACAGATTCTTGGAGAAAGGATGGTTTACAGAATAAACCAACTTGATCATGAGCTCAACATAACAGTCAGGTGACAACCTGGTGATACTTTCGAGAAGATATTCGGAAAATCACGAACCACCGATATGTTACTAAGCTCGAGAACAATCTTGCTTTTCAGGGCAAGACGATATAATCAAATGAGCGAGGACTTGACAAAATCCTAACTCATCAATCGAAATGTGCACCAGGAAGATGAACAAGATAGCACGATCAATCTTAGAATGATGATTCAAGAACCAACACGTTAAGAATGAGGTTATTGTCCATTTAACTACCAAGCAACAAGGTTGCTAGGAGTATTGATTTCACACATCACGATTCACTTGTCGACATTCCGGTTACAATAACACAGGAACCGAGGAATGAACAATGATGGCAAGAAGTATCACTGTACCAAGAGTTCATAGGATGGTGTGCCATTCCTATACCAATCCCGATATAAAGATGGTAATACTCCAACGTAGAGCAGAGCAAAAGCTGGATTAGCAATTTGATCTGTGGAGCACAACTTCTTTGACCCAATCCTGGATATGGAAGAGGTACTGGAGTTTGTTTCTCCTAATCATTCCGGAATAGAATGGCTTGACAGACCACAAGAGTAATAGGCATCAATGAACGCATGCACACATAGTCTTGACTATCAATTGATAGACGAGGGTCATAATGCAACTAAAGAGAACAACTCAAAGGAACATATAATTTTCTGAGTTGTGGATGCATAGATTAGTTTGTCGAACCAGGTTCAACATATTTCTTCCGGATAACCCATGCAGAAAGGTAGAACTGACAGAGTCACAACATAGCATGGAGAACTCATCGAGAGCACTCTTGTTGTCATCTTTTGGTTCAGAAGAACTCCTGCCAAGAATGGTTCATGGTAATTGGAAGAAGAATGTACCACGAACCTCGAGAACTATCGCAAAGGTTACTAATATCCTAAAGGAACTAGCAAACACTATCAACATGAGGTAAGTAGAGTGAATCTCGGGTTCAAAACCCAGGAGTAGAATACCTACTACTAAGTAGCATCACGGAATGCTTTCGAGAATAAAGGCCAGAATCATCACACTAGGACACAAATCATGGCTAGACCACTAGATGATCCCCTGAGACACCTAGGGTCATAATAATAACTCCAACATAAATGTCAAGGCAATAGAATACCTCAACTCAACAATTAGTGTGATTGAGCTGGCATAAAGGAACATCGAAACCAGAGGGAAAGGATTTTGCAAATGCATCAGACTATTTAGAAACCTGAGATGACTCGGACAGCATAACGGCTGTAAATGCTCAGAAAAGATTTGAGACATACTACAAAATGGTGGCATAACCACTCAGAAGCACAATATCAAGGTTCCAAGATCAACAATTAACATACGGAAGTAGTAGGAACTGAACTGAGACTTAAATCCAACAATCTTATAAGTCTACTGATTAGTAACACGTGATCCTAATAGAAAGAAGAGATAGCCTAGTTCTTAATCCCCGTAGAAGAGAAGATGATGGCTCAGATCAGAAGGCCATGAGGTATAAGGAGTAAAAAGAGCCTTACGTTCCAACCCACAATCAATTCCCTTATATAACTAAAGAATTTCTAGACTCAACTTCGACCAGTTTGGCTTGGAGAACCTACAGGCAGTCAAGCTCTGATACCAACGCTGTCAGGACCCCGACTCAATACCACATCGATCTAGCATGTAACACCTCATATCACTTTGCGGCCTCACGCACGGTATTCCCACGGGTGTCGCCTTACCTTTACCCGGGACCGTTTGCGCCTTTTGGCACACGTATATGACAGTGTCGCTAGCATCTATATGATAAGGAGCCCGGGCTGACATGGCTAGTCATAAACCCAAAGTGGCACAAACTTACAGGGACAGGCATCCATGACCCAGCATCGAACGTGTCGGTCATCAGCGAGTGAATCCAGGATGTAGCACTGGGCTAGCAGGACTCCGGTGAACCGGGCTGTAGCGGGCTAACAGGACTCCGGTATTCATCGCGTGACATTTCCCCAAAGGGACAGACACAGGAACGAAGAAGGACACATGCCGGCCAGCCTAAGTGTTCCGGAGCAGTAGCAAGCTACCGTGGCTCGGTGGAAACACTAGGAGACATTTCCCGGTAAGAGAGGCTACCAAGGATAAACAACTAGGTTGTCAGATCCCACACATACCAAGCATTTCAATAACATACACACAATATGCTCGATATGTGCAAATACAACATGGCATCTCAACATGACTCTACAACTTAAGTATTTATTCAATAGGCTCCGAGGAGCGAGATATTACAATCATGGATCTCATGACCCAACAATCAGAGCATACAAATCAAAGCACATGCGGGAGCTATGATGTCTGAGTACAGACATCTAGAAATGAAAAAGGCTGAGAAGCCTGACTATCTATCAGATCCTGCTGAGGGCTCAAGATCGTAGCTGAGGTATCAAGCTAAACGCCGAAGTCCACGTGGAACTACTAGCGAGACCGAAGTCTCTTTGCAAAAAAAACATAAAATAGGCAAACGTGAGTACAAATGTACCCAGCAAGACTTACATCAGAACTAACTACATATGCATCATTATCAACAAAGGAATGGTGGAGTTTGACTGCAGCAAGCCAGCTTTGACTCGGTGGCTAACCTGAACTACGACTGCAAGTAACTCTTTTGAGGTGGCGCACACGAGTCCACATATTCACCATATCAATACACCACTATGGATCCGCTCCCGTCTCCCTACGAGAACGCCATCCATAGCACTCACGCTTATCTTGCGTATTTTAGAGTATCCACTTTCACTTGTCTATGAACTATGCAAGGGGTCCAAGTTTCCATATCCGAGGAATCCGGCTATTCGAATAGATGATGTTAACCCTGCAGGGGTGTACTTCTTCACACACGCTCTCGCCACTTACCGCCCTGTACATGTCATGTACCTCGGCAACCTTCAAGCGGAAGTCGGGCGAGGGAGTCGGCCACGACCTGACTAACCGAACAAGTCTCTAGTCCAGGTTTATCGCCTATTCGGGTTCCATCCGCAAGGAGATCCGGCCGGGGTGTCGCTCACGGCCCCAAACGATGTGAGCAGGGTTCCCAAGCCCACCATCCGGGTGCCACTTGGTACACCGTGCCACTATGCCTAGTCTGTCCCAAGCCCACCTGTACCGGGTGCCACTTGGTAGACTACTAACACTACCTACAAACACCAGAAACTAGTTGCAACTCCTGGACAGAGATCATGTTGATTAATAAGTCGAGAGGGGTCGAGTTACCGGAACCCAATGTGTGGTAGTAACTGTTCATGGATCACAAACACAGAACTCAGTTCCTGAGGACGGCTGCAATGAGACAACCCACCATGTACTCCTACATGGCCTCTCACCGCTACCTTTACCAAATCGTGTTCACACACTTAGCTCACACACAGTAGGACATGTTCACACGCCTCTGATTCATCCCCGATGAATCAGACCTGACTCAACTCTAAGCAGTAGCAGGCATGACAAAAAAACATGAATGAGTAGGCACAACAGGGCTCAAACAACTCCTACTCATGCTAGTGGGTTTCATCTATTTACTGTGGCAATGACAGGTCATGCAAAGGATAAAGGGGTTCAGCTACCGCAACAAGTAACAGATGAATCGTTGTTGTCCTAATGCAGTAAAAGAGAGCAGGAGCGAGAGAGTGGGATTTTATCGGAATGAACAAGGGGGTTTTGCTTGCCTGGCACTTCTGAAGATAACATTGAGTCTTCATCAGTGTCAACGATCACAATGTCGGAACATCCTCTACCGGGAGGGAACAGATGCCGGCAACAAAGAAGAAATACAATCAATGCAATCAATGCAATGCACAATATGATGCATGCTCATGACATGGCAATATGAATGTGTTTTGAGCTAATGCAACTAGCAACAGATTAAATGAAGTTGGTTTGAATATAAGATTCAAATTCAAACTCCATATGTGATTATTCAGATGCCATTTATATGATTTGTGCTAAACAGCACCTATAAGTTGTTCTAACATGCATGAAAATAGTACAGATGGATAGATTAGATTTTTCTGATCATTTTTCATATATAATTTATCTCATTTGGAGTTACGGTTGAATTTCTATGATTTTTAGAAGTTTTTTACAATTTTCTGGAATTTCCTGAATAATATAAATCCAGAAATGAATTATGGCGTCAGCACCACGTCACTGTGACATCAGCAGAGTCAACTGGGCTGGCTCGGGTCAAACCTGACGTGTGGGGTCCACACGTCAGTGACACAGGTTAGACAGGGGGGTTAGTTTAGTTTAATTAAAGATTAGGGGCACTAGGGCCCACATGTCAGTGTCAGGGGGTTAGATTAGGTGGTGATTAGCATTAAGCTAATCACCTGATGGCGGGGTCTACCTGTCATGGACCCAGGGGAGGTCAAACCCCTGGTCAGTAGGGTCAATCCCGCCGGCGTCTCGACGCCGGCGAGGCCCGGGACGGTGGCGGCCGTCGGAAACACGCTACAGGGCACGGGCGAGGCCGTGCTTGGGCTCGTTGGAGAGCCCTTGCTCCCGCGCGTCGAACGGTGCGGTTGCTGGGTCGTGGGGAGGCCGGAGCTGACAACGGCGAGCTCCAAGGCGGCGGCCGGAGTTCGGGTGGCCACGGGTTAGCTGCTGCGGCATGCAAACGGGAGGGGGCTTGCGCTAGGAATGCTCTACGGAACGCTGCGAACGCGTTAGGCTCGCCGGGGTGACCAAATGGTCACCGGAGCTACGTCGACGACGAGCTCGGGCGGCGGCGTGCTACGGGCATCCAGGGGCGATGCCTACGGCGATCAAAAGAAGCGGGAAAGAGGGGGAAACGATGAAGGAGCTCACGGGGGGTCGGTTGGAGCAGACGGCGAGCTCGGGGAGGCGGCGAAGACGGCGAATCGACAGACGGTGTCCGACGGCCGTGCGTGGAGAAGACGGGTCGCTGGCGAGGCAGCAGGGCATCCGACGACGTGTGTCTCAACGGAGAGGTAGCAGGGGACTAGGCGGAGCCGATGGACTCTCTAGTAGGGCGAAACGACGGCGGTGGCTGCGGTGGTAGTGGACGGCGGCGGCGGCAGCGGTCGGGCGAGAGAGGGAGAGATCCAGGGAAGGGGGTGAGAGCGCGGGAGAGTGAGGGAGAGAGGCAGGGAGGTGAGTGGCGCCATCTAGACGCGTCGGGGCGCCTCGGTGGCAAGCAGGAGGTGGCCAGGGCGGCGTCGGCGCCCGCCACCGAGCTGCTTCGGTGCGAGGGGAGGAAGACGACAGGGGGGGGGTAGCGGTGGCGGGCTGGGCCGTGCTGCTGGGCCAGGTGGGCTACCAGGTGAGCGCCAGGTAAGATCTTCTGCTCTCTCTCTTATTTCTTTTTAATTCTGTTTTCTATTTTCTGTAGTTTGTTTTGATTTGATTTAAAATATCAAATCATTTTATAAAATCCTGGAAACAATTATGGGTGCTTTCTGAATTATTTCAGTGACCCTTAACAATTTCCAACATTTATTTGAACATTTAAATTATTTATAGTATTTAAATGCCCAAAGTCAAATACAATATGGTTTACTCAAAAATCCAAAAATGTCTTGGAAAAATATCCATCATCTCTGGAAATGGTTTTCACCCTTTTCCATTAATCATGAACATTTTTGCAAACCAATTTGGGTTCTTTGAAAAATATTTTGAAGTTGAACCTATTTGCATTGCTTTGGTGCTAGGGCTTGGTCCTCCCCATTTCAAATTTCATGAACTTCAAACATGATGCATGAATGCCTTGATGCAACTAATGACAGACAAAGTCTGGGGCTGTGATAGTTCATCCGCCGGGTCAGCGCCGCTTCCACGCGGCAGGGGGCTCCCCTGGACCGGGCGGCGCCCGAGACCGGCCTGACCTTTAGCTCGGAGGACCACCCCTCCAACTCGGCATGGTCGGGTGCGCTCCCCATGCTATGCACCCCCACCATCTGCCAGGTGGCCGTCACCAGGACCCTCATTGACGGCGGCACGGGCCTCAACATGCTCTCGGTCAAGGCCTTCAACCTCCTCTGCATACCCCTGGAACGGCTGCAACCCAGCCGGCCCTTCTCAGGCGTTGGGGGCGAGTCGTCCAGCTCCTTGGGACAGATCCGGCTCCCAGTAACCTTTGGCACCTACGACAACTTCCGCACGGAGCTGGTCGACTTCGACATCGCCCCCATCGGCCTACCCTACAACACCATCCTCGGCTACCCAGCGTTGGCCCAGTTCATGGCCGCGACGCACCCGGCGTACAACCTCATGAAGATGCCCGGGAGCAGCGGTGTCCTCACTGTGCACGGGGACACCGGAGACGCGCTGCGGGCGCTCAAGCTCTCCTTTAAGACGACGGTGTCGGCACAGCACGTTGACTTGGAGACCCCCGGGCCCAAGGGGGCTGCACCCGCCAAGAAGAAATAGTTGTTCACCCAAGACAAGGCAGAAACCAAGCAGATACCCGTCGATGAGGACGGGTCCACCAACGCCACCTTCACCATAGGCGCCCACCTCGAACCCGAGTAGGAGAAGGCCCTGGTCGGGTTCCTGCGCGCAAACAAGAAGGTATTCGCTTGGGAGCCTGACCAGTTGGTAGGGATCCCTAGGGGTGTAATCGAACATCACCTCAACGTATGCCCCAATGTGCGCCCTGTGAAGCAGAAGGCCAGGCGGCAGTCCACAGAAAAGCAGGCCTTCATCGTCCAAGAGACCCACAAATTAGAAGCCGTTGGGGTCATTCGCGAGGTCTGATACCTGGATTGGTTGGCCAACCCTGTCGTTGTGCCAAAGAAGTGAGGGAAAGAGCGCATGTGTGTCGACTTCACCAACCTCAACAAAGCATGCCCGCAAGATCCGTTCCCGCTCCCCCGCATTGACCAGATCATCGATTCCACTGCGGAATGCGACCTGTTATGCTTCTTGGATGCATTCTCTGGGTATCACCAGATCAAGATGGCGATAGAATACGTCGAGAAGACAGCCTTCCTAACCCCGTGTGGAGTGTACTGCTACACATGCATGCCATTTGGGCTGCGTAACGCAGGGGCGACCTTCCAGCGGCTGATGCACATCACCTTGGGCCCGCAGCTCGGGAAGAATGTTGAGGCTTACGTCGACGACATTGTGGTAAAGTCTCGAGAGGCCAGGACCTTGATACAATACTTGGAGGAAACCTTCGCGAGGCTCAACGCAGTGAACCTATGGCTCAACCCAGAGAAGTGTGTGTTCGGAGTCCCCTCGGGCAAGCTCTTGGGTTTCCTTGTGTCCCACCGAGGCATCGAGGCTATCCCGGAGAAGGTCAAGGCGGTGGAAGACATGAGCCCGCCTAAGACCCTCAAAGAAATGCGGAAGCTCACGGGGCACGTGACCGCGCTAGGGTGCTTCATCTCCAAGTTGGGGGAACGAGCACTGCCTTTCTTCCAGCTAATGAAGAAAAAGGGGCCCTTCGAGTGGACTGAAGAGGCCGATAAGGCGTTCCAGGATCTGAAGAGATACCTGACCAGCCCACCGGTCATGGTGGCTCCGCGCCCTCAAGAGCCCCTGGTGCTTTACCTCGCCGCCACTCCCTACTCCGCCAGCACAGCCTTGGTGGCAGTCAGAGAGGAGCGCCGAATCGAAACCGCGGTAGCAGCCCGGTACAAGGCAGAACAGGGACAAGGAAGGCCTTCAGAAACTACCACTGCGGCTGAGGAGGATCAGCCGCCGCAGAGGGGCGCACCGGAGGCGGAAGGGGCCCTTCTCCCAGATGGCCAGTCTCAGGAGGCCTCATTGCCTCAAGAGGCGCCATGGTCTCCGAAGGGAGCCACCAGCATTGACGCACCCCGCCTCATTGAGCACCCAGTGTACTTCGTCAGCATGGTGTTGCGGGATGCAAGGGCGCGGTACCCCATGCCTCAGAAACTCCTCCTCGCGCTACTGGTGGCCTCGCACAAGCTGCATCACTATTTTTAGGGTCTCCCCATCAAGGTCGTCTCATCATACCCCCTGGAGAGAGTGTTGAGGAGCCCTAATTCAGCTGGAAGGGTTGCTGAGTGGAACATAGAACTGCAAGCATTTCAGCTCGAATTTAGCACGACCAGAGTCATCAAAGGGGGTGGATTTTGTGGCAGAATGGACGGAGGTGCCATGCCTCAAGGCCGGCGAGGATCGGTCCCTGTCCCCGGGGAGTGAAGCGCCAGAAGGCTGGGTCATGTACTTCGATGGGGCGTTCTCCAGGCATGGCGCTGGTGCTGGGGCGGTGCTTATATCGCCCACTCAGGACAAGCTCTACTACGTCGTGCAGCTCTGCTTCCAGCAAGGTGAAAAGGTCTCCAACAACATAGCGGAGTATGAAGGTTTAATAGCGGGCTTGAAGGTCGCGACTGCCCTGGGGGTGAAACGCCTCACCATCAAGGGCGACTCACAGCTCCTTGTCAATTTCTCCAACAAGGTGTACGAGCCGAAGGATGAGCACATGGAAGCCTACCTAGCGGAGGTCCGCAGGATGGAGAAGCAGTTCTGGGGGTCGGAGTTGCAGCATGTGCCCCGTGGCACCAACCAGGAGGCCGATGACATCGCCAAACGGGCGTCCAGGCGGTTACCTCAGGAGCCTGGCGTTTTTGAGGAGCGGCTCTTCAAGCCCTCAGCCCTGCCATCATTATCGAACACAGCTCAGCCCCGGGAGGAGCTCCCCCAGCCACCTGCCTTAGGGGCTTCGGCCTGTGGCCCGGCCTCAGGAGCACGCCTGCTCCTGACAATGGAACCTCAGGAGGGATGTTGGATCACGGAGCTCCGGAGTTACCTAACGCAAGGGGCCCTGCCGGAGAAGGAGGAGGAGGCAGAGCGAGTGGCACGCCAGGCCACGACATACTGCATCAAGGATGGAGAGCTCTACCGGAAGAGGCCAAACAATGTGTCCCTGCGCTGCATCTCCAGGGAGCAAGGGAAGGAACTGCTGAAAGATATACACGGCGGAGACTGCGGATATCATTCATCATCACGGACCCTCGTCGGCAAGGAGTTCCGCAGTGGGTTTTATTGGCCCACCGTGCTCAATGACGCCGTCGAACTAGTGAAAGCTTGTGAGGCCTGCCAGTTCCACGCCAAGCAGATCTATCAGCCAGCAGGAGGCCTGCAGACTATACCCCTCTCATGGCCATTCGCAGTCTGGGGGCTAGACATTTTGGGCCCGTTTCCTCAGGCGCCCGGGGGCTACCGCTACCTCTACGTCGCCGTGGACAAGTTCACCAAGTGGGCTGAAGTAGAGGCTGTCCGCACCATTCCCGCGGGTTCCGCGGTCAAGTTCATCAAGGGCATCGTGAGTCGGTTCGGGGTGCCGAATCACATCATCAAGGACAACGATTTGCAGTTCACCACTAACCTCTTCAAAACATACTGTGCTAACCTTGGAACGCAGATATGCTACGCTTCGGTGGCGCACCCCAGAAGCAACGACCAGGCCGAGCGAGCCAACGCGGAGGTCCTGAGGGGCCTCAAGACCAGGACGTTCAAGAAGAAGCTGGAGGCCTGCGGCAGAGGTTGGTACGGCGAGCTTCAGTCCGTGTTGTGGTCCATCCGCACAACCGCGACCAAGCCGACTGGAGAGACCCCGTTCTTCCTGGTCTATGGAGCCGAAGCGGTCCTCCCTCACGAGGTCAAATGTCACTCCGCGCGGGTCCTGGCGTTCGCCGAGGCGCAGCAGGACGCCATGCGGGGGATGGACCTCGTGCTGGGGGAGGAACGTCGCCGAGAAGCCGCGCTACGAGTGGCAAGGTACCAACAAGAACTGTGGCGATATCACTGCCGCAACATCTGCCCCAGAACTCTCGAGGTAGGAGACCTCGTGCTCAGGCGGGTTTTCTCCAGGGAGGGGCTGCACAAGCTCTCTCCCATGTGGGAGGGCCCATTAAAAGTTGTTCATGTTTCCAGGCCCGGCTCCGTGCGCTTGGAGACTCAGGAGGGGGTGCCAGTCCAGAACGCATGGAGCATCCAGCACCTCCGGAGGTTCTACCCCTAAAAAGGCCCGGAGCCTGTGAAGAAGGCGAATGCCTGTGAAGTCATCGCGTTTTGGAAAAGGCCCGGAGCCTGTGAAGAAGGCGAATGCCTGTGAAGTCATCGCGTTTTGGAAAAGGCCCAGAGCCTGTGAAGAAGGCGAATGCCTGTGAAGCTATCGCGTTTTGGAAAAGGCCCGGAGTCTTTGAAGAAGGCGAATGCCTGTGAAGCTATCGCGTTTTGGAAAAGGCCCGGAGCCTGTGAAGAAGGCGAATGCCTGTGAAGCTATCGCGTTTTGGAAAAGGCCCGGAGCCTGTGAAGCTCGCCGCCTGTGACACTCTCACGTAATAATGAGTTGGGGCTGTACACGCCCCGGAGTCTCAGGAGCGCCGGCCTCAGGCCCTGGGGCTCCCTCCCACGCCCAGTGGCAACACTTAGCTCCGCGCTGGTGAGAAGACGTCGAAGACTAGATTAGGTGCCAGACGCGGCTTTTCATTTGCTTTCCGCAGTTGGCTCGTTCCTTCTCATTCGAAGTTTTATTGAAGTTGCTGCCATCTTTGGCTTGTGGTTCTCCGACTTTTCGCTCTCCTACCTCGATTTCTCTTGTGCAAGGCCTCGCGAGGGGGGCAGCCGAGCGCCCTCGCGAGTGTTCTTACCCTGGTCATTCAAAGGGTTCGCGACCTGGACCCATCACAGGAGCAACCCTCCAGTCCGTGCCCCACGGGCACCGCGACACAAACAAAGGGCCTGGGTCGGTCGCCCCCCACGGCCGGGGCCAGGAATTATCCACGTGCGGGCACGTAGCCGGAAGGTACAATAACGAAAGCAAAGCGATGATTAACAACAATAACCCAAACACGCCCCCTCGGGGCACCACGCTACTGTCTTTGTTATGCAGGAAAAAGGAAAAGAAAGGACAAATCTGGTGCGGCTCGCCTCACACCGGCCCACAGGGAAGGTCCGAGCTGCCTCCGGAGCTCAGGCAGACTCCCTCTCGCGCTTCACCAGGGCGCGAAGGCGGGCGGGCACGTTGCCGCCTCCCAAGCAGATATGACGGCGTGGAGGCTGACCACGGCCACCGCTAGAAGAGTCGTCGCCTGAAGAAGAACCGGAGAAGCTTGAGGAACCCCGAGCGCCGCCAGCCGCGCGAGCGCTGCCCTCTCCATCATCGCCGAAGCTGGGTTCCCAGCCGCGGTCGTCACCCTCGGGGCAACACCCTGCGCGGCGACCATCTTCCCCAAACACCATCACGTAGAGGGTGGCATCGCCGTCGAACTTGAAGTGTAGGGTGCACCAATGGCTCAGGCCACCCGCGCAGGCAAACGTCTGCCAACCGCGGGCCAGGGACAGGCTCCCGGCCGCGGAGACCTCCAGTGAGACCCATGAGGCCCGGCTGCAGCAGCCGTCGGCCTGGAGGCAGAGGCCGCATGGGGCGCCGGCCGGGAGCTCGCCAAGGAGGAAGTGAGGAAGTGGAAGCCGGGTGCTAGTCGGCTGCGCCGACCACACGACGAACTCTGGCAGCACTTCAGCAGCGCGAGAGTGCGGCCTAGGGGACGCGCAGCCGGAGCGCGCCCCCCGGCCGCAGTAACCCGCCCGTCGCTGTACTGAAGATCGCCTCCGCGGCCGCGGGGAGCCACCGCGGTGGCCACGGGATGTTTGCGAGGGCGCCCTCGGCCGTGCTTGGGCGGGGAAGAGGCGGGCTCAACCTGGCGAGCCTTCCCCTTCTCTACGGCCGAGAACCTCCTTGAGGGCGCCATGAAGAAAAAGGAGAAGCAAGGAGGGATGGACTGGAAGGGCGCACGCTGTTCTGTACTTATGGCCGGCGATGGCCAACCAACGGCCCCCATGATCGCAGGTAATCATGACCCGCTTTGCATGTAGGGACTTGTCCAAACCGTGCAGTTACCGAGGCGCCATGGGGAAGTGGAGGCGCCCACGTCCGATCAACCGCCACGCGGCGCCCAAGGCCGCAGGCTGTTAGGGCCAGCGGCGCTTCGCTCTTGCCCTTCTGCCTCCCTGCACGGCCAAGTCCGGGCGCGCCTTGGGCCCGGGGGCTACTATCGGTGTTCTGGGAATGGGGGTCCCCAGACTTGCCTGCCTGCGGCCTGCGGCGTGGCTCAAAAGGGGGCCCAGCACGGCCCATCTTCACCAACACAAACCCAAGACCCTCGCGAGGGTCCAAGCCTCGCGGGGCGGACGACACGGAGCTTCCTCAAGGACGGCCTCGTCAGGCTGGCTCACGAGGAGGCAGAGAGACCAAGGCGGGGTACCTCATGAGGTGCCCGTGACGCAAGCCATGACGACCGAGGGCGCCAGGCGGGTGCCAGCCCGCGCAGTGTCCTCCTTTCCTCTTTGGTGCAAGGGGGGCAAGCGCTGCCGCGGAGTACCGAGGCATCAGGCAAAGGTTGCCATTTCGGTGCAACGAGACCAAGACCAGGAGGACTACGAGACGGAGGTCACCGTGGAGCCCAAGACGGCGTCATCACCAGAGCTTTGCGCAGGCGAAGACTACTTCTGTCAGGATAGCTAGTACTAGTTGTCCCCTTTCAAATTAGCCCGCCATTGTTGGCTCCCTTCCCGCTCGATATTTGGGAAGAGGACCAGGGCCTCTATAAATAGGACCAGCCACCCACATCAAAAGGGAGAAGACCACACGAACACAAGGAGAGAGAGAAGGGCGACTGAGCTCCTCCCAGCAGTCCATCGTCCCAGCCAAGAACAGACCCTCGCGAGGCTGTTCTCCCTTGTATTGTTCATCATCATCGGCCCAAGGGGCAATCCACCACACCACACACTGGAGTAGGGTATTACACCACAACGGTGGCCCGAACCAGTATAAACCCTGTGTCTCTTGTGTTGTTCTTTCCTTAGTTTAGATCCTAGCAAGGCGGAGGGGTGCAGGTAGGTAGGAGACGAAAGCTCCGCGCGCACCCCAGTGTTCAAACCTCAAGGGTCTGCCGGAACCCAAAATCCGAGAACTAGCTTAGGGATATCCAACACAGATTCTTGGAGGATGGATGGTTTAGCGAAAAACCAACATGATCATGAACTCAACATAGCGGTCAAGGAACAACCTGGTAATACTTTCGAGAAGATATTCGAAAAATCATGAACCACCGATATGTTATTAAGCTTGGGAGCAATCTTGCTTTTGAAACAAGATGATATGATCAAAAGAGCGAGAGATTGACACAATCCTAACTCATTGATCGGAGGGTGCACCAGGAAATATGGATTAGGTAGCACGATCATTCTTAGGATGATGGCTCAATAACCAACATGCTAAGAATGAGAATATTGTCCATTAACTACCAAGCAAGACAGTTGCTAGGAGTATTGATTTCACACACCATGATTCCCTTGTCGGCATTCCGGTTGTGACAACACGACACCGAGGAAATGAATATTGATGGCGAGAAGTATCACTACGTCAAGAATTCATAAAAGAAGGTGCAATTCTCATGACATTCCTGACATAAGGTGGGTAATACTTCAGGGTAGAACAGACCAAAAGCTTGATTGCATTTGATCCGCGGAATACAACTGCTTTGACCCAACCCTAGAAATGGATGAGGTACTGGAGTTTGTTTCTCCTAGTCATTCCGGAATAGAATGGCTTCACGGACCACAAGAATAGTAGGCATCGATGAGCACAAATGCACGACATACTCTTGACTATCAACTGATACACGAGAGTCAGAATACAACCGAAGAGGGACAACTCAAAGGAACATAGCACTTTCTGAGTTGAGGATGCATAGATTAGTATGTTGAACAAAGCTCAACATATTTTTTCCAGATAATCCATGCTGAAAGGTAGGACTGGTAGATTCACAATGCAGAATGGAGAACTCCTCAAGAGCACTCTTGTTATGATCTTTTGGTTCAAACAACTTCTGCCATAAGCAGTTCATGGTATTTGGAAGAAGGAAATACCACAAACCTCGAGGACTATCACAAGGTTACTAATAACCTAAAGGAACGAGCAAACACTATCAACATGAAATAAGTAGGGTGAATCTCGGGTTCAAAACCAAGGAATAGAATGCCTACTAACTAAATGGCATCACGAGATGCTTTCGAGAATGACGGCCAGAATCATCACACCGGGAACACAAAACATGGCTAGTTTACTAGGTGACTCCCTAAAACACCTAGGGTCATAAAAATAACCCCAACATATATACCGAGGCAATAGAGTACCTCAACGTACCGGATAGTGTGCTTATTCTGACCAAAAAGGACATCGGGAACGGAAAGAACGGATTTCCAAATGTATCAGACTATTAAATGTAACCTGGGATGACTCGAACAGCATAATGGCTGTAAATGCTCAAAAAGAATTGAGACATCCTGCAAAATGGTGGCATAACCACTCAACAACATCATATCAAGGTTCTGAGGCCAGCTATGAACACACGGAAGTAGTAGAGACTGAACTGAGGCTTGAATCCATCAATCCTATAAGTCTCTATCATAGTAACTCGTTATCCTGAGAGATAGATGAGAAGGCCTAGTTCTTAATCCCCGTAGAAGAGAAGAGGATGACTCAGATCAGAAGGGCATAAGGTAAAGGAGTAAAAAGAGCATTACGTTCCCTTCCACAATCAACTCCCTTACATAACTAAAGCATTTCTAGACACAACTTCGACCAGTTTGGCTTGGTAATCCTACAGGCAGTTAGGCTCTGATACCAACGCTGTCAGGACCCCGATTCTAAGTCACACCGATATAGCCTATAGCACCTCATATCACTTTGTGGCCTCACGCACGGTATCCCCACGGGTGTCGCCTTACCATGGCCCGGGACCGTTTGCGCCTTTTGGCTCACGTATATGAAAGTGCCTCTAGCATCCATATGATAGAGAACCCGGGCCGACATGACTAGTCATTAACCCAGAGTGGCACTAACTTATAGGGACAGTCATACATGAATCAACATCAAGCATGTCGCTCAGCAGCATGCAAATCCGGGCTGTAGCACTGGGCTAACAGGACTCCGGTGAACCGGGCAGTAGCAGGCTAGGCAGGACTCTGGATGTCACCATGTGGCATTTCCCCGAAGGGACAGACATAGGAACAAGGTGAATCACATGCCGGCCAGTCAGGTGTTCCGGAGCAGTAGTGCTGGGCTAGCAGGACTCCGGTGAAGCGGGCTGTAGCGGACAACTATGGCTCATGGAAGCACAAGACTACATTTCCCCAAAAGAGAGGCTACCAAGGATAAACAACTAGGTTGTCGGATCCCACACATACCAAGCATTTCAATAACATACACACAATATGCTCGATATGTGCAAATACAACATGCCATCACAACAAAACTCTACGACTCAAAGTATTTATTCATTAGGCTCCGAGGAGCGAGATTTTACAAACATGGGTCTCATGACCCAACATTCAGAGCATAAAAGTCAAAGAACATGCGGAAGCTTAACATGTCTGAGTACAAACATCTACAAATGAAAAAGGCTGAGAAGACTGACTATCTACAAGACCCTGCCGAGGGCATAAGATCGTAGCTGAAGTATGAAGCTAAACGTCGAAGTCCACACGGAACTACTAGCGAGACTGACGTCTCTCTGCAAAACATAAAATAGGCAAACGTGAGTACAAATGTACCCAGCAAGACTTACATCAGAACTAACTACATATGCATCGGTATCAACAAAGGGGGGTGGTGGAGTTTAACTGCAGCAAGCCAGCCTTGACTCGGTGGCTATCTTAAACTATGACTGTAAGTAACTCTTTTGAGGTGGCGCACATGAGTCCAAAAATTCACCATATCAATACACCACTATGGATTCGCTCCCGTCTACCTACAAGAATGCCATCCATAGCACTCATGCTTATCTTGCGCATTTTAGAGTATCCACTTTCACTTGTCTATGAACTGTATAGGCAACCAAGTAGTCCTTTACCGCGGACACGGCTATTCGAATAGACGATGTTAATGCTGCAGGGGTGTACTTCTTCATACACGCTCTCACCACTTACCGTCGTTTACACGACATGTACTCGGTAACCTTCAAGCGGAAGCCCAACGAGGGTGTCGGCCATGGCCTACCTAAACACTCAAGTCTCTAGTCCAGGTTTATCGCCTATCCAGGTTCCATCCGCAGGGAGTCCGGCCGAGGTTTCCACATACAGCCCCGAACGATGTGTACAGGGTTCCCGAGACACCAAACGGGCGACTCGGTACACCATGCCACAGTGTATCTACCGCATCATAGCCCACCCCTAGGGTCAGCGCTACGCACGGCCGCGAACACATATCCTATAAACACCAGAAACTAATTGCAACTCCTGGACAGAGGACTAGGGTGGTTAAGAAGCCGAGAGGGTCCATTGGTTTCGGGCCCAATGCATGGTAGTAGCTGGTTCTTAAGTCACACATACAGATCTCGGTGCTTAAGGGCGGTTCCAATGAAACAACCCACCATGTACTCCTACATGGCCTCTCATCGATACCTTTACCAAATCGTGTTCAACACACTTAGCTCACACATAGTAGGACATGTTCACAACTTTCCAATTCATCCCTGATGAATCAGACCTGACACAACTCTAAGCAATAGCAGGCATGACAAACAAGCATGAATGAGTATGCACATCAGGGCTCAAACAAGTCCTACTCATGCTAGTGGGTTTCATCTATTTACTGTGGCAATGACAGGTCATGCAGAGGAAAGGGGTTCAACTACCGTAGCATGTAACAGTTGAATCGCTGTTGTCCTAATGCAGTAAGAGAGAGTAGGAGCGAGAGAGTGGGATTGTATCGGAATGAACAAGGGGGTTTTGCTTGCCTGGCACTTCTGAAGATAATATAGCTCTTCATTGGTGTCATCGATCACATCGTCGAAACCACGTCTACTAAGAGGGGACAAACACCGGCAAACAAGAGGGAAAACAATCAATGCAATGCAACAATATGATGCATGATCATGACATGGCAATATGTTGTGGTTTGAGCTAATGCAACTAGAAACCAGATTAAATGAAGTTGGTTTGAACCAAGGGTTCAAATTCAAACTCCATATGTGCTCATTTAATTGCCAAATATGCAAATTGCCATATACAACAACCTTAGGTTGCTCAAACATGCATGCAAATGGTACAGATGGATAGATTGGATTTTTCTGATCATTTTTCATATATAAGTTATTTCATTTGGAGTTACGATTTATTTTCTATGATTTTGAGAAGTTTTAAACATTTTCTGAATATAAATAAATCATTTAGATTTATTTAAAATCCAGAAAAACATAAATGCGTCAGCATGACGTCGGTGTGATGTCATCAGGTCAACAGGGGCTGACCAGGGTCAAACCTAACCCGTGGGTCCCGCAGTCAGTCTCACAGTTCTGGCTCGAGTCACAAACAGGTGGGACCAGTCAAAACCCACGTCAACAAAGTCAATGCTGACAAGTGGGTCCCACTGGGTTATGAACTAATCTAAACAGAAAATTAAACTAAACTAAATAGGCACAGGGCCCACATGGCAGTGGCACTAAGGGTGTTTAGCCGGGTCATTAGTGCTAACTAATCCGGCGCCACGTCAGCAGTTGATGCCGGCGACCAAAGGCACGGCGGTGGCACGCCGGAGTTGCTCGGGACGGTGCTACATGCGGTGATTTGTGGCGCGGTTTGGAGCTACGGTGAGCTGGCGTCCGCGCGCATCTAGTGGAGCAATCAATTTCACTAGGGGCGACCTAAATCAACACCGGCGAGCTCAAAGGCGGCGGTCGGAGTTCGGACATCGATGGAAATGGGGCTACGGAGCCGGTGAGTGCATCGTGCTCCTACGGGTGCGCTAAGCGCGCTGATGAGCTCGGACGCGGGTGGCAGCAGCTGTGGCCGCGGCGACTCCATGGACAGCGGCAGCGAGCTTTGGCCGAGGTGAAAAACATGGCTAGAGGACGAACGCGTCGACGGGGAGAGGGGCGAGGGGCGTAGGAGCTCATAGCGGTTCCGCAGGGTTGGTCAGTGGCTCGAGGAGGGGCCGGAGCAAGCGGGGCGGCGATGGAGATCTCCGGCATTGGGAGGTTGAAGAAAACGGCGTGGAGGTGCTCGGGGGCGTCCAACGTTGCACAGCTCGACAAGGAGGAAGAGGGGTACTAGGAGGAGCTCTTGGGCATCTCAGGGCGTTGCCGCGATGGCGGTGTCCGCGGTGGTGGCGAGCGGTGGCGACGGAGGCATTCGGGCGGGAAGAACAAAGGAGGGGGAGAGCGTTTGGGGTAGAGAGAGGGAGAGCGAGATGGCTCTATGGATCTCGTGGCGTCGTCCGGACGCGTCGAGGAGGAGCCAGGCAGGCAGGGAGAGAGGAGGTGGCCGGGCGCATGCTGGTGCGCGGTGGCCACACGCCTCGCGTCCTTCTAGCGCGAGGTGGGATACAGTGGCGGCTCTGGTGGGATGGGCCAGGTAAGTGGGCCACCAGGTTGGCTGTGCAGGTAACCTCAGGTGGGTTCTCTCTCTCTCTCTCTCTCTCTCTCTCTCTCTCTCTCTCTTTCTAATTCTTTTCTGTTTTTCTATTTCTTCTGTAGTGTCAGGGCTTTATTAAAAATACTTAGGCACACTCAAAAATCATGAAACTTGCTCAAGCCCACTATTTGGAATATATCCAATAGTAAACATTTAAGTTTATGATTATTTGGACATTTAAAATATTTTATAGCATTTAAATGTCCAAATGCAAATAGAGCATGATTTAATTCAGTGCCCAAAGTTGTCCTAGAAAAATGTGAACCATTTTGACATAGGTTCTAGACCAAGGCAAAGATGATGAACATTTTAGAAGGGCATTTCAGGTTCATTGAAAAAGTATTTAGTAAACCTAGTTGGTTTAAGTGGTGCTGGGGGTTTCTGTCATCCCCATTTCAACTTTTTGAGAAAATTTAACATGATGACATGATGATCATGCAAGGACAAGCAAAGGCTAAGCTAGGGCTGTGACAATGAGTGACTCATAAAGAGTACTTATTACAATAATATGGCTGAAGGCCATCTACCTAAGATAATTGCAGAAGCTTCAAAGATAAGTGAGTCCATCCAACTCCACGGCAAAACTGAGTGCATGACAATGACCTATCGCACCTTACTCTTCGTCTGAAAATTCTGCAATGTGATATGTTGCAGCCGTGTAGGTCAGCACATCGAATATGCTGGCAAGATAACACCATAGAGCAATGAACAAATAACAGCTCTCACTACATGCATATTTGGCTGGTGGAGGCTCTACGGTTATCATTTGCATAAAGCTAGTTTTTCTCTACAACAAAAGAATGAATTTTATTTTAACTACAAATTGTTGACATTATTGAGAGGGTTCCTCCAACTCAATCCCAAAGTAATAATTATAACCCAATAGTTTCATTAAGTAAAGTGATGAGATCCAATCAATAATTCAAGTACCGGATACTCAAGATGTCTATAACCGAGGACAGGGCTAACCATGATTAGTTTATACACTCTGCAGAGGTTTGCACACTTTTCCCCAGAAGACTCGGCCACATCCATGATCGGAAGATCGGGACATAATCTTTCTGAAGCATTAACTCTTTACTCTGGGTAGACAGTACCACCTACTTCCCCTACATCTGCTAGCCTACCACTAAAAGAGGTCACACAACATACTCAACTATGCCAGAGCCCATAATGGCTTGTGTCTGCACACGGAAGTTTCTAGCATGAATAATCTTATGATCCCTTTGAGCCTGGGAGGCAAACCATAGGATGATCACACGGGTACTCCGAGATATCCTAGGACAACACTGGATTGCTCCAGGTGCCCACAACCAATCCAGCCATATGTGTATTAAAGTAGCCACCTTAAGTTTAGCTTTGTTAATTAATAACTCTCACATCTTTCATGAATCTCACAAACCAATCCACCTCTACGGGCATAGAAAAGTAATGCAAACATAACGTAGTAATTCCCAAGGTTTAAACGTAAGACAATAGGTTCCTATCTCATCAACTACTTGCCAATACCCACATGTTATCACATCCTACTCATGCAATGTTTGAGGGTTGAAACTAATGCATAATAAAGGGATATGATCAAAGTGTTACTTGCCTTGCCGATGATTGGAAAACCCTAGAGATTCGTAGTAGCAAGCCTCGCACTCCGGAAACTCTATCGGGAACAAACAATAGCATACATAAGCACTCAAGCATCGGATGCAAAGGTAAAACCCAAAAGAAAAGATCCAAACTGAAAGTTCAAGAGAAGAGCTTCGATTTGCAAAAAGAGTCAGTCGAATCAGAGTTACGAAACTCAAACTACAATCAAAATAAGTTCAAATTCAAATCTTCTTGAAACCAAATTTTAAATTTTCAAAATCATGTTCAAGTTGATTATCTGGATAGAGCGGAACAAGACCAAGATTTTGGCGTTGGTTTCACTAGATTTGGATAAACAAGCAAAAAGAAGTGAGGGTTTGAAGTTCAGGGACTAATTTGCGAAGAAAGAAATTATGGATAGGTCCCTGGTCGAAAATAAAACTAAAAAGAAAAATCTATAGGACGAACGTCCTCTAACAGAAACTAACGAAAGAATTCGTTCGTTAACAGATCAAAACCGGTGAACGTTCGCTAATTAACAAAACCTAAAAACGATCTAAAAAGAAAAACGAACTTAAATGAAAAAACCGGGCGGTTTATTTTCGGTTTATACCGAGTCGGGTGGGGGAAAACCGACGGCGGCGGTGGTGTTCTCAGGGAGCGGGCAAGGTGACGCGGCAGCGGGCGGCATCGGCAGTGGCGGTGCGGCAGCGGCGGGAGGCGGTGGGGAGCAGCGTGGAGCAGTGGCGGCGACCACTGCAGGCGACAGCGTCGGCGGCAGCGGAGCTGGGCGGCTGTGGGCGGCAGGGTAGCTGCGGTGGGGAGGAGAGGCTGGGCCTCGACCCTATTTAAAGGGGGTTGGGGGTGTGCTTTAGGGAGGGGCAAGCGGCGGGGGAGGAGGAGTCCGATCGGGACTCGGCGGCGGCGGCGTCGGGCGCGAGCCGGACTCGGGGAGGATAACGGTGAGCTGGGCGGTGGCCTAGCGCTAGCTGGGCCGGCCAAATTAGGATTTTTTAAAAATAATTTCACCCGAAAAAATCCTAAAAATAAAATAAATAAAAATCCAAAAAATAATTTTGACGGTCCTCACCTAATATTTAGGACAACATGAACATTTTTTCTGGGCTAAAATGCAAATTTTAAAAATGCAATTATTCCCTAACTTAACTGAATAAAATCTCAAATAAAAATCGAATAAAACACATATTTTTATCTAAAATTAAATTCCCATTATTTCCTATATTTTGAAGAAGTCATATTATCTTCTTTCATTATTTTATTTATTTTGAAATAATTGGAAAAATAATTCCAAATAAAATAATCACTTTGATCCAAATTACCAATTTTGAAAATTTCAAAAATGGATTTTTATGAAACCTCCAACTCTCTCACATGGTCCTTGAGTTGCTTAAGGTCTCTTGGATCAAAATGTCCAACTAAAACAAATTAAGAATGCAAAGAGCATGGATGCATATGATGACCTAATGATTAACATCCAAATTGAAAATTGGGATGTTACAATATCGTTTCGTCCCCAAAGGTGAAATGTTCCCTACTGAAACCATTAGGCTTGTTGTGAGAAGCTCTGGTTTGTGAGAAGCATATCCCCAAACCTCCTCTAATGGGACAAAAAAATTACCACGACATTTTGATGCCGCTCCATGATAGCATGCCAAGTTTCATGAATTTCAGACGAGCTTTGGATTTACTAGAATTTAAAAACCAGGTATCTCAATGTTTGCGGCCGAGTGATGGTGGCAGGGTGTTTTACATTTATTCTCATTTCTTGCATGGGACCTAAGCATGCAACCAAGGACACAGATTTGAATTTTCAACTAATTTATATGCATTAGAGCATGTGCCGATGTGACCCCATTATGTAATTCAAAACAAGACGAAAAAAGCAAGTAGATCCCACACAGTTTATTATCACCAACCATGTGAGATGCAGCACAAAATATCCTGGAGCACCGTCGAAGTATAGTACGCATACGGGTTACGCGAGAAGGTGAGACGACTACAGTCTACAGCCCGCTCTGAATAAGGGACCGTGTTTGATGACACTTTGCGCGCCGGTTTTTTCGCTAAAGAGATTCCAAATTTTTGGCTTTAGTGGAAATATCTACCTCCCCCCTTACCAAAAGCCACATTTTCCCTATTCCCGCCATCCTTTCCAAGTAGAAACCTTCACTCCTTTATTGCAGCGCTGCCTCCTCGCCGGCAACCCTCCTTCAGCGATGTTGCCTGCCGGGGTTTGTCTCTCGTCACACTATCTCACACAAGGTGGCGGTGGCCTCTCTCTCTCACCATTGGTCATTGATCCGGCCGCATCCCGTCCGCCGGCGGAAAGGGAGGATGTGCATCATTTCTCCATTCGATGGCGTTGAGGTAGCACGTCCCGATTTGTGTTACCCGCCATTCTCTCTGACCAAGCTCCAGCGATGTTGGGCCTTCGCCACTTGCTCGTTGCCGCAGTATGGGCAAATCCCGCCCGCCGGCGCCCTCCTAGATACATCCCGACGTCCCTCAGGTACAGCTTCCTCCGGCCTAGCTTCACTGCCCATCTTCCCATGTTGTTGCATGTGGATCTTCTTTAGTTGTTTGCTTAAAACGTATCTCGGTCGGCGTACTTTCTATCTTGCAATCTTATCCTCAAACTGTATTTGATAAATATAACGTGGATAGATAGTAGCATGGTGGTTTACCCAGCAGGGCCCCCAGCAAGGCCCTTGCCGAAGATGCCAGCAGGGCCACTGCCAGGCCCGTACCAGCCAAGACTCCACCGTCGTTCGCAAGCAGCTGCCAGCCCAACCAGCTGGGCAGGCACCTGTGTGGCAACATGCAGCTTCTAGGCCAGATCAGCAAGCACCTGCCTGGCGGCATGTAGATCTTCGTGAAGGGCCTACCACTGCGCCACCTCAGCTGCTTGCCTGCCTACATGGCGCTGCATGCATCGCTAGCCTGGGCACGTGTCGAAGCGAGGCGGAGCGGCGACGGATGGGACGGGCCTCGTTCCCGTCCTCGATAAAGCTAATGGACACCTATGTAGCGCATTTAATGCACTTTGTCCCGTAATGCCATGCGATAAGCTCGTGCCCTATAGGCCTTTCCACCTCCTGTGTGCCACTGTGGCAACCCCTTTTTCCTATAAAAGGAGGCGCGAGGCGACCAGGAGAGGGGTGGGCTTTTTGGAACGGCACAACCACCATAGCTAGTTCAAAAAGCTCAAAAACACTCAACACATCCACCAAAGCAGGACTAGGGTTTTACGCATCCTCACGGCCCGAACCTGGGTAAACGATCCGTGTGCTAGCTCCTAAACCTGCTCTTCTCACGACCCCGCGCCTGCCGACCGAAGAAGGGATCCTAGTGATCCCGTAGGTGTCATTTCCATCGACATCTTTGGCGCGCCAGGTAGGGGGTGCAATTGTGAGAATCTGGTTTAGCGGCCGGCTTAGCAGTTTCTCGTGGCCACGACTTCTAGAGAAGTAGACGGCCAAGAGAACGACGCCGCCTGCAAGCGCAAAGGACGCTGGTGCGGCGACAGGAAAGCTAAGTCATACGAAACCTTAAGAAATTTCCTTTTTATATATGAGGTTATTGTCCTTGAAGGTCCGGCCCTATGTATGAAAGCCTGCACGCAAAGGGGCCCTTCCGCAATTGGCAACACCCTTGTTCTGTTTCGAACCCACTCAACAGCTGAAGTGGCGGCGTCGATAGTGGCAGGGTAGCCTTCCACAATTGGCAACGCTCTCGATTCTGACTCGAGTCAAGCTCGACAGTTCGAGCGGCCGCGTTGAGAGCGGTAAGGTGATTCACTCAGCAACAAGAACACCCGGCAGGCCATTGGGGAACCGTCCTCAAGGTGCCACCCTGGGTTTACGCATAGGCAAGCCTACCTGTTGAACGTAGGGTGAACATACACAGGGAAGATCGAATAGGAAGATTACATGCAGCATAGCAAAAGTGTTGTAGAGTTATATTACATCAATTCTTGTTGTGGTTCTAACTAAAGATAAAAATTGTCTTGGTCATGAACCTGCAGCGGCAGTGGGAGACGGGGTGCCTAATCTCGACGCTGGCCCTCTATCCTCTCGATTGCACCGATGCGGCCGATGATGGGCTTGATACGCTCCTTGAGCACCGCGAGGTCCACACCCGCCGGCAAGCTATCCAGCGCGGCGTCGAAGTCGAGGTTTGGGTTCCAGTACGCCATCTTGGTGAGAACCTTGGTCATGCACCCTGGAAAAGCCTCCGGGACTCATTGGCCAGGGAGGCCGCCCGGTTGGAGTGGAGCTGCTCTAGGGCCCCGAGGACGCCCTCGAAGAAGATGGTCAGCTTGGAGTTGGGACTCGCGTTGCGCTCCGGGTTATACCTCACATTTGGCATCCCCATGGTATCCAGCTGCGTGGTGATCCTGCCAACGACGCCTTCGAGGCGCCCGATCCAGCAGTTCTCGCCTTCCACAAAATCCTTGTGGTTGGCGGCTTCATTCTTCCGCACCTGCTTCTCGGTCTCCAGGTCCTTGGCCAGGGCCTCCTCCCGGGCCTTGCCCTCCGACAACATCCCCTCGAGTCTCTCCAGCTTCAGCTTGAGGTATTTGATGGAGTTGTTGGCTTCGGAGAGCTGCCCGGCCTTGTTGAGGACTGCGCCCTGCGCTTAAACCAGGGCACCCTTGAGCGTGTCCTTCTTCTTGGAGAGCTTCAGAACCTGATCCTTGAGCCCGTTCCTCTCCACCTCTAGCTCATTCACCTTGTCGGCGTGAACCAGAGCCTGGGCATCGAGTGCCTCCTTGTGCCTCTGCTCCAGCTCTTGGGTCCACTACACGACAATCTTTTCCACCTCCTCGTCCTTGCCGCCGAGTGTTGCGGCTAGCTTCTCCTCATGCGCGGCAAGGTCCTCCTCCTGGGACTTCAGCGCGGCCTGATGCTGGGCTCGATCGGCCTCGGCTGCGGTGGCCAGGTTCTTCACGGTCTCCTAGGCCTTCTCGATGTCGGCCCGCTCCATGGTGAGATCCGCCTCGTGTCTAGCCAGCTCGCCCTGGGCGGCTTTCAACTCCTCACAGGCTTGGTGGTACAAAGTATATGCCTCGGCGACGCGTCCCTCGAGGTCTGCCTCCTCCTTGTTCACCGCTGCCATCCTGGACTTGGCCTTGTCCAAGCGGGCACGGTGGAGCACCTAGAGCTTCTAAAAGCTCGTGCCCATGGCCTGGAGAAGCCGCTCCTCCTAAGAACCGTCACCACCGGTGCTTGGATCATCAACGACCTCGAGCCCGGCGGCGGCAAGCACCTCCTCGTCGAACACCTCTCCCTCGATGGGCGCCCTGGAGCTCGACGCCCCTGGAAGGTGGACGAAAAGGTCGTCGCTCACCCTCATGTACCTGCTGGAGCCAAATGCATCAGAGGAGGAGGGCTGGTCATCAGCCACCTCCTCCTCGGTAGCGGGCTTGCCGGCCTCCCCGGTAGGCCCCTTACCGGCCTCCTCGGCAGTAGCCTTTCCGGGCTCCCTGGCAGGCCCCTTGGTGGCGTCCTCGGCCGCGCCCTTGGTGGCCTCCTTGGCAGCGATCTTCTCAGCCTCCGCCTCGGCGGCCTTGGCGACGTCCTCGATGACGGTGTCTATGCCCTCCTAGTCCGCCGACGGAGGATCTGGACATCAAGAAGGCGATGAAGCAAAGCCAAGATAAAGATTCAGAAAGAAGAACAAAAGGGCAGGGATGAGAGGCAAATAATGTACCCGTGCCAGGCTGGGAAGAAGTAGCCCCTTCCTCGCCAACATTTGGCGCCAAGGTGGAGCCGTCGGCGCCCAAGTTCTCATCCTCCTCCTCCTCCATGTGCATGGGCTCGGTTCTTGGCGCCCTTGCCTGGGACGCCCCTCAGGGCAGCGTGGTTGACGGAGGCGGCGTGTTGGGGGTGGCCCTCAGTGGCTCCCCCTGCTGCTGCCTTCCTGCTGCGATCACGGCAAGGTCAGCACCAAGGATCGTACTCCCGACACACATTGACGAGGGGCGGGTGATGATCTTACACTGGGGGCTGTGCCGAGGGCTGATGTCCGGGCTGCTCACCACCACCAGTGGCGCCTTTGAGGTGCCCATCGGGGCCTAGCCGCCCGCCGAAGACCTGGGCCTCTTCACCCTCTGGGCCAGTGTCTCCGTATCCCTGCCAAGATGAAGCCAAGTCAAGAAAAGAGATACGGCCCGGAGGGACAGAGATGACAAGAGTTGAAGCACTTACTCATCCTCCGTTTCTTATTCCGCCGCCTTCCTCTTCCTCCTCGGGCTAAGACACCCAAGGTCGAAGAGGACCTCCGTGTCGTCACCTGCCGAGGAGGGGAAGCAGGTGGAGTTGGGGAACGTTTAGACGAAGAAGAAGCAGATGCTTTCTTCTTCGCCACTGTGGCCTTCACCAACTTCTTCGCTGCTGCGGCCCTCGTTTGGCGCGCGGACGTCTCCTGGGCTTGTCGGGGTGGCATGGCCCTACCGGGCCAAACAAGGTCACTGGAGCTGGCCCATCGTAGGACTCGCCCTTTCCCCGTGGCTGGGGGCTCGACAGCTTCAGCCTCCTCCTCGGACGGCTCGTCGTCGTCATCTCCAATAAGAGGAGCCCCGATGCCGGCGCTGCTGGCCTTCCTAGCAGACTCCGCCCACTATGCAAGCTCCTTCTCTTCTGCAGCCACCGCGGCTTTGTCCTCCATGCCGCCGGCGCTGCCGGCCTCCCTGGCGAGCTCCGTCTCCGCAGCCCTGGCGGAGATGTAGTCCAGCTCCGCCTGGGTGGTGTCCTGGACGAGCCGCGGCTCCTCGCGGATGTACTTCTCCTCCAGGGTGTCAAAAAACTCTTGTACTTGATACTCCGACGGCCCGGCCCAATTTGGGACGAGGCCGTGCGCGTTGAACTCTGGCATCATGGCGATGATATCGCTTCAACGTGAGTTATTGCTCAGCGGGACCACCCCCGTCGGCAACCCAAACAAGGGCCCCTTGACGACTGATGACCCACAAGTATAGGGGATCTATCGTAGTCCTTTTGGTAAGTAAGAGTGTCGAACCCAACGAGGAGCAGAAAGAAATGATAAGCGGTTTTCAGCAAGGTATTCTCTGCAAGTACTGAAATAAGTGGTAACAGATAGTTTTGTAATAAGGTAAATTGTTACGAGCAACAAGTGAAAAAAGTAAATAAAGTGCAGCAAGGTGGCCCATTCCTTTTTGTAGCAAAGGACAAGCCGGAACAAACTCTTATAATAGGAAAACCGCTCCCGAGGACACATGGAAATATCGTCAAGCTAGTTTTCATCACGTTCATATGATTCGCGTTCGATACTTTGATAATTTGATATGTGGGTGGACCGGTGCTTGGGTGCTGTTCTTACTTGAACAAGCATCCCACTTATGATTAACCTCTATTGCAAGCATCCGCAACTACAACAAAAGTATTAAGGTAAACCTAACCATAACATGAAACATATGATCCAAATCAGCCCCTTACAAAGCAACGCATTAACTAGGGTTTAAGCTTCTGTCACTCTAGCAACCCATCATCTACTTATTACTTCCTAATGCCTTCCTCTAGGCCCAAATAATGGTGAAGTGTTATGTAGTCGACGTTCACATAACACCACTAGAGGCTAGACAACATACATCTTATCAAAATATCAAACGAATACCAAATTCACATGACTACTCATAGCAAGACTTCTCCCTTGTCCTCAGGAACAAATGTAATTACTCACAAAGCATATTCATGTTCATAATCAGAGGGGTAATAATATGCATAAAGGATCTGAACATATGATCTTCCACCAAATAAACCAACTAGCATCAACTACAAGGGGTAATCAACACTACTAGCACCAATCCCGGACTTTGAGACAAGAATTGGATACAAGAGTTGAACTAGGGTTTGGATATGTGATGGTGCTGGTGAAGATGTTGATGGAGATTGCCCTCTCCCGATGAGAGGAGTGTTGGTGATGACGACGGTGATGACTTCCCCCTCCCGGAGGGAAGTTTCCCCCGCAGAACAGCTCTGCCGGAGCTCTAGATTGGTTCCGCCTCGTGGCAGCGGAGTCTCGTCCCGAAAGGTTGCTTCCTATTTTTTTCTCATCGAAAGGATTCATATAGGAGAAGATGGATGTCGGAGACCCACCGGGGGGCCCACGAGGTAGGGGGCGCGCCCTAGTAGGGGGGCACGCCCCCCACCCTGATGAGCAGGGTGTGGGTCCCCTGGACTTCTTCTTTGGCGAGGATTTTTCTTTATTTATTTTAAGATGTTCCGTGGACTTTCAGGACTTTTGGAGTTGCGTAGAATAGGTCTCTAATATTTGCTCCTTTTCCAGCCCAGAATTCCAGCTGTCGGCATTCTCCCTCCTTATGTAAACCTTGTAAAATAAGAGAGAATAGCCATAAGTATTGTTACATAAAGTGAAATAACAGCCCATAATGCAATAAATATTGATATAAAAGCATGATGCAAAATGGACGTATCAACTCCCCCAAGCTTAGACCTCGCTTGTCCTCAAGCGAAAAGCCAATAACAATAAATATGACCTCATGTTTAGAGGTAGAGGCATCGATAAAAATAAAATACGGACATGAAGGCATCATGATTGTTCTCAGAACAGCAACATATATAGATTTTGTCATATGATTACTTATGTTCAAGTGATGATCTATTCACAATGCAAGAGTATAAATCATAAACCTTATTGGGCTCCAACAAACTATAATCTCAGTCATTGAAGCAATTGCAATTTATCATAACATCGGAAAGAGTCTATGCCAGAGCTTAAAAGCAAGTCCACATACTCAACTATCATTTAGTCCTTCATAATTGCTAACACTCACGCAATACTTGTGGTTACGGAGTTTTATTCGGACACAGAGAAAGATAGGGGTTTATAGTTTTGCCCCACAACCTTTTACCTCAAGGGTAATGTCAACAATAATGGTTCATGCTCCCCTACATCCAATTATATATATATATATATATATATATATATATATATATATATATATATAT
>NC_041382.1:347489289-347546335 GCF_002162155.2 Triticum dicoccoides
GCTTGCCAAAGGATAAAATGAAAAAGAAAAGGTGAAGATCACCATGACTCGTGCATAAGGTAGAAGATAATAATAAAAGATAGGCCCTTCGCAGAGGGAAGCAAAGGTTGCCATGCGCTTTTATGGTTGGATGCACAAAATCTCAATGCGAAAGAACGTCACTTTATATTTCCCCTTGTGAAATGAACCTTTATTATGCAGTCCATCGCTTTTATTACTTCCACATCACAAGATCGTATAAAGCTTATTTCTCCCACACCAATCAATCATACACATTTATAGCAATTTTTATTGTTTTGCACCGATGACAACTTACTTGAAGGATCTTACTCAATCCATAGGTAGATATGGTGGACTCTCATGGCAGAACTGGTTTAAGGATATTTGGAAGCACAAGTAGTATCTCTACTTAGTGCTGAGAATTTGGCTAGCATGAGGGGGACAGGCAAGCTCAACAAGTTAGAGGATCCATGAAAACATACTTTATCTCAGATATAAGAAATACATAACTCATTAGGTTGTCTTCCTTGTCCAACATCAACTCTTTAGCATGTCATATTTTAATGAGTGCTCCCAATCATAAAAGATGTCAATGATAATATATCTATATGTGAAACCTCTCTTTCCTTATTACTTCCTATTAATTGCAACAATGACCAAAGCTATGTCTGCCAACTCCCAACAACTTTTAATCATCATACTCTTCCTATGTGAAGTCATTACTCTCAATAAGATCAATATGCACTTGTTGTTTCTTTTTATTCTTTTTCTCTTTTCTTTTATTCACCCAAGATCATGGCAAAATAACCAGGCCCTTAACTCAACACTAATCTTTATTATATATAGCTCACAGACTCGATTACAAAGAGAAATCATAAAGCAAAACTCAAAACTAGATCATGCCATAAACTTTATTCTACTAGATCAAGATACTACTAATAGGATCGAACTAAGAAAAATGGTAAAGATAGGAGATGTGATTGTGATACGATACCGGGGCACCTCCCCCAAGCTTGGCAGTTGCCAATGGGAGTGCCCATACCCAGATACTCAATTCTTCTTTGTTGGAGGAGACGGTGGAGGTGTTGTTGATGATGCGGGCTTGTCATCCATCTTCCAAGGCATAGGTTCACCATCATAGAAAGATGATCGAGTCTCCGGAATCCTCAAATCTGAAGCCAAACTCATTTTTTGAATCTATATTCATACTCACAGTTTTGGTTTTGAAGGTCATAGACTTGGGCTTGGAGGTGCTCGATCTTCTCATGTAGCTTGAAGATGGCCTCCTCGCTATTCTTGGCATCCGGCTTGTAGTTGTTGGTGAACTCCACGAGCATCATGTGGCTAGCGTTGATTCCACGCTCCACCATCCTTTGGCACTTGAAAACTTTTCGCTCCACTGCTTCGAGCCTCGTCTCCATGCTTCCGGTCCCCTTTGGTCCCTCTTCATCGCGGATGTGCAGCAACCCATCACGCATCTCAATGGTTTGAGGGTGTCGCAACACCTCCGTGAGGTAAGGGTTGATGACCTTCTCGAAGAACTTGTCCTTGGAGGCGCTTGGGGCCGTCATGATAACCTAGATCTGTCAGAAAAATAGCTTGAAACAAGAACATGAGATTTTTGCGTGATACGGGAGTCAAACCTTCGGGAGAATATATAATGATTTTTTACATCAAAAATACGTAACATACAAGAAAATGAAGTCCAGAAGGCACACGAGGTGCTCATGAGGTAGGGGGGCGCGCCCACCACCCTCATGGGGCCCTCGTGTCCTTCCCGGACTGCTACTTATTTTTCTATTTTTCTAAATATTCCAAAACGGAGAAATATTGCCTTTCAGAGTCTGAAACGTTCTGGAAAGTGTCCCTTATGTATTCCTTCGGGGTTACGGTTTCAATAATATTGGTTTCAACATTTATGGGATTACCTGAGATGTAATGTTTGATTCTTTGACCGTTTACCACCTTCGGATTTGTGCCTTCGAAGTTGTTGATCTTTATGGCACCGGAACGATAGACCTCTTCGATAACATAGGGGCCTTCCCATTTAGAGAGAAGTTTTCCTGAAAAAAATCTTAAACGAGAATTGTATAGCAATACATAATCACCTACATTAAACTCACGCTTTTGTATCCTTTTGTCATGCCATCTTTTTACTTTTTCTTTAAACAACTTGGCATTTTCATAAGCTTGGGTTCTCCATTCATCAAGTGAGCTAATATCAAATAACCTCTTCTCACCGGCAAGTTTGAAATCATAGTTGAGCTCCTTAATAGCCCAATATGCCTTATGTTCTAGTTCAAGAGGTAAGTGACATGCCTTTCCATATACCATTTTATATGGAGACATACCCATAGGATTTTTGTATGCAGTTCTATATGCCCATAATGCATCATCAAGTTTCTTGGACCAATTCTTTCTAGACCTATTAACAGTCTTTTGCAAAATTAATTTGAGCTCTCTATTGCTCAACTCTACTTGACCACTAGACTGTGGGTGATAAGGAGATGCAATTCTATGATTAACATCATATTTAGCAAGCATTTTACAGAAAGCACCATGAATAAAGTGTGAACCACCATCAGTCATTAAATATCTAGGGACACCAAACCTCGGAAAAATAACTTCCTTAAGCATTTTGGTAGAAGTATTATGATCAGCACTACTAGTTGGAATAGCTTCTACCCACTTAGTAACGTAATCAACAGCAACTAAAATATGTGTATATCCATTAGAGGCAGGAAAAGGTCCCATATAATCAAAGCCCCAGACATCAAACGGTTCAATAACAAGAGAATAATTCATAGGCATTTCTTGACGTCTACTAATATTACCAATTCTTTGACATTCATCACAAGACAAGACAAACTTACGGGCATCCTTGAAGAGAGTAGGCCAATAAAAACAAGATTGCAATACCTTATGTGCAGTTCTATCTCCAGCGTGGTGTCCTCCATAAGACTCGGAGTGACACTTGCGTAGGATCTGTTCCTGTTCATGCTCAGGTACACAATGTCTAATAATACCATCTACTCCTTCTTTATAAAGATGTGGGTCATCCCAAAAGTAATGTCTCAAATCATAGAAGAACTTTTTCTTTTGTTGGTATGTGAAGCTAGGTGGTATAAATTTAGCAACAATATAACTAGCATAATAAGCATACCATGGAGTACTACGAGAAGTACTTATAACATTTAAATGTTCATCAGGAAAGTTATCATTAATAGGTAGTGGGTCATCAAGAATATTTTCTAACCTAGACAGGTTGTCTGCAACGGGGTTCTCAGCTCCCTTTCTATCAACAATATGCAAATCAAATTCTTGTAGCAAGAGAACCCATCTAATAAGTCTAGGTTTAGCATCTTTATTTTCCATAAGATATTTAATAGCAGCATGATCAGTTTGAATAGTTACTTTAGAATCAACAATATAAGATCTGAACTTATCACAAGCAAATACAACTGCTAAAAGCTCTTTTTCAGTAGTAGCATAATTTCTTTGAGCATTGTCTAGAGTCTTACTAGCATAGTGAATAACATTTAATTTCTTATCAACTCTTTGCCCTAGAACAGCACCTACAGCATAATCACTAGCATCGGACATAATTTCAAAGGGTAAATTCCAATCAGGTGGCTGAACAATAGGTGCAGATACTAATTCTTTCTTAAGTATTTCAAATGCTTATACACAATCATCATCAAAGACAAATGGTATATCTTTTTGCAATAAATTAGTTAGAGGCTGAGAAATTTTTGAGAAGTCCTTAATGAACCTCCTATAAAATCCGGCGTGACCAAGGAAACTTCTTATACCTTTGATGTCCTTGGGACATGGCATCTTTTCAATAGCATCAACCTTGGCTTTATCAACTTCAATACCTCTTTCAGAAACTTTGTGCCCCAAGACAATACATTCATTCACCATAAAGTGGCACTTTTCCCAATTCAAGACAAGATTAGTTTCTTCACATCTCTGCAAAACTCGATCAAGATTGCTCAAGCAATCGTCAAAAGAGGAACCATAGACCGAAAAGTCGTCCATGAAAACCTCACAAATCTTTTCACAAAAGTCAGAGAATATAGCCATCATGCATCTTTGAAAGGTAGCATGTGCATTACATAAACCAAAAGGCATACGTCTATAAGCAAAAGTACCAAAAGGGCATGTAAAAGTAGTCTTTGATTGATCTCTAGCCGACACAGGTATTTGAGAGAAACCAGAATAACCATCTAGAAAGCAATAGTGTGTATGTATGCATAATATTTCTAGCATTTGATCAATAAAAGGTAAGGGGTAATGATCTTTCTTAGTAGCTTTATTTAATTTGCGGAAATCAATTACCATCCTATAACCTGTGATAATTCTTTGTGGAATCAATTCATCTTTATCATTAGGAACAATAGTAATACCTCCCTTCTTAGGGACACAATGGACAGGACTTACCCACTCACTATGAGCAACAGGATAAATTATACATGCCTCCAGAAGCTTGAGTATTTCTTTTCTTACCACTTCTTTCATTTTAGGATTTAGACGTCGTTGAGGATCACGAACTGGTTTGGCATCTGCTTCCAAATTTATTTTATGTTGACATAGAGTGGGACTAATGCCCTTAAGATCATCAAGAGTATATCCAATAGCAGCACGATGCTTCTTCAGAGTTTTCAATAATCTTTCTTCTTCATGCTCTGAAAGGTTATCACTAATAATAACAGGATATATCTTCTTTTCATCAAGATAAGCATATTTAAGATTATCAGGCAACGGTTTAAGCTCAAACACGGGATCACCCTTGGATGGAGGAGGATCTCCTAAAATTTCAACAGGCAAGTTGTGTTGCAGAATAGGTTCCTATTTAAAGAATACTTCATCTATTTCCCTTCTTTCATTCATGAACATATCATTTTCATGGTCTAGCAAATAGTGTTCTAAAGGATCACTAGGAGGTACAGCAATAGAAGCAAGACCAATAATTTCATCCTTACTGGGTAATTCTTCCTCACGATGTTGTTTACTAAATTTAGAGAAATTAAACTCATGAACCATATCATCCAAACCAACAGTAACAATATTCTTAGTGCAGTCTATGGTAGCATTAACAGTATTTAAGAAGGGTCTACCAAATATAATGGGACAAAAGCTATCTTGTGGAGAAGTAAGAATAAGAAAATCAGCAGGATATTTAGTTTTCCCACACAACACTTCAACATCTCTAACAATTCCAATTGGTGCAATAGTATCTCTATTAGCAAGTTTAATAGTAACATCAATATCTTCTAACTCAACAGGTGCAATTTCATTCTTAATTTCTTTGTATAAGTCATGAGGTATAACACTAGCACTAGCACCCATATCACATAAGCCATGATAACAATGATCTCCTATTTTAACAGAAATAACAGGCACACCTACCACAGGTCTATGTTTATCTTTATCACATGGTTTAGCAATTCTATCAGTTTCACCTTCGAACTGAATAACATGCCCATCAATATTATCAGAGAAGAGATCTTTAACAATAGCAATATTAGGTTCTACTTTAACTTGCTCAGGAGGTGTATAAGTTCTAATATTGCTTTTACGAACAACAGTTGAAGCTTTAGCATGATCCTTTACTCTAACAGGGAAAGGTGGTTTCTCAACATAAGCAGTAGGAACAATAGGATCATTATAAGTGACAGTTTTTTCTTCAACTTTAATAGGTGCAGCTACTTTTACTTATATGGGAGGATGATATTTAAACCACTTCTCCTTAGGGAGATCAACATAAGTAGCAAAAGATTCACAGAAAGAAGCTACTATCTCAGAGTCAAGTCCATATTTAGTGCTAAACTTACGGAAAATATCGGTATCCATAAAAGATTTAACACAATCAAACTTAGGTGTCATACCTGACTCCTTACCTTCGTCGAGGTCCCAATCTTCAGAGTTGCGTTTAATTCTATCCAATAAATTCCATCTGAATTCAATAGTCTTCATCATAAAAGAGCCAGCACAAGAAGCATCGAGCATGTTGCGATTGTTTTCAGAAAGCCGAGCATAAAAACTTTGCATAATTATTTCTCTCTGGAGCTCATGATTGGGGCATGAATATAGCATTGATTTAAGCCTCCCCCAAGCTTGAGCGATGCTTTCTCCTTCGCGAGGCCAGAAATTATATATATAATTTCGATCACAATGAATAAGATGCATAGGGTAATACTTTTGATGAAATTCCAGCTTCAATCTTTTATAGTCCCACGATCTCATATCATCACATAGCCTATACCATATCAATGCGTCTCCCTTCAAAGATAAAGGGAAGACCTTCTTCTTAGCAACATCATCGGGTATACCTGCAAGCTTAAATAATCCACAAACTTCACCCACATATATTGAGTGCTCATTAGGATGTTTTGTTCCATCTCCTGTAAAAGGATTCGCTAGCAGTTCTTCCATCATAGCCACAGGAAATTCAAAAGGAGTTTCATTAATAGGTTCAGTAGGTTGAGGAGAAACACTTTGCTCTACTTGATAGGGTGAAGATACCCCGAACAAGCCCCTCAGAGAATTACTTTCCATAGTAACAAGTGACAGTAAATTTCAGCACACTATATAAACTTTTCCTTACCAAATTCCACTTACCAAAGGCGCTACACTCCCCGGCAACGGCGCCAGAAAAGAGTCTTGATGACCCACAAGTATAGGGGATCTATTGTAGTCCTTTAAATAAGTAAGAGCGTTGAACCCAACGAGGAGCAGAAAGAAATGATAAGCAGTTTCAGCAAGGTATTCTCTGCAAGTACTGAAATAAGTGGTAACAGATAGTTTTGTAATAAGGTAAATTGTAATGAGCAACAAGTGACAAAAGTAAATAAAGTGCAGCAAGGTGGCCCAATCCTTTTTGTAGCAAAGGACAAGCCGGAACAAACTCTTATAATAGGAAAAGTGCTCCCGAGGACACATGGGAATATCGTCAAGCTAGTTTTCATCACGTTCATATGATTCACGTTCGATACTTTGATAATTTGATATGTGGGTGGACCGGTGCTTGTGTGCTATTCTTACTTGAACAAGCATCCCACTTATGATTAACCTCTATTGCAAGCATCCGCAACTACAACAAAAGTATTAAGGTAAACCTAACCATATCATGAAACATATGGATCCAAATCAGCCCCTTACGAAGCAACGCATAAACTAGGGTTTAAGCTTCTGTCACTCTAGCAACCCATAATCTACTTATTACTTCCCAATGCCTTCCTCTAGGCCCAAATAATGGTGAAGTGTTATGTAGTCAACGTTCACATAACACCACTAGAGGCTAGACAACATACATCTTATCAAAATATCAAACGAATACCAAATTCACATGACTACTCATAGCAAGACTTCTCCCTTGTCCTCAGGAACAAACGTAATTACTCACAAAGGATATTCATGTTCATAATCAGAGGGGTAATAATATGCATAAAGGATCTGAACATATGATCTACCACCAAATAAACCAACTAGCATCAACTACAAGGGGTAATCAACACTACTAGCAACCTACTAGCACCAATCCCGGACTTTGAGACAAGAATTGGATACAAGAGATGAACTAGGGTTTGGAGATGAGATGGTGCTGGTGAAGATGTTGATGGAGATTGCCCTATACCAATGAGAGGAGCGTTGGTGATGACGATGGTGATGATTTCCCCCTCATGGAGGGAAGTTTCCCCGGCAGAACAGCTCTGCCGGAGCTCTAGATTGGTTCCGCGTCGGTTCCGCCTCGTGGCGGCGGAGTCTCGTCCCGAAAGGTTGCTTCCTATTTTTTTCTCATCGAAAGGCTTCATATAGGAGAAGATGGACGTCGGAGACCCACCAGGGGGCCCACGAGGTAGGGGGGCGCGCCCTGGTAGGGGGGGCGCGCCCCCCACCCTCGTGAGCAGGGTGTGGGCCCCCTGGACTTCATCTTTGGCGAGGATTTTTTTATTTATTTTAAGATGTTCTGTGGACTTTCAGGAGTTTTGGAGTTGCAAAGAATAGGTCTCTAATATTTGCTCCTTTTCCAGCCCAGAATTCCAGCTGCCGGCATTCTCCCTCTTTATGGAAACCTTGTAAAATTAGAGAGAATAGCCATAAGTATTGTTACATAAAGTGAAATAACAGCCCATAATGCAATAAATATCGATATAAAAGCATGATGCAAAATGGACGTATCAACGACCTTGCCGGCCTTCGCAGCCTTGCTGGACCTCTCGGCCTAGCCGTCGCGGTCCACATCGAGCTGGAAGAGCCGCTGGCAAAAGTGAGCGTGCGCCAAAACGGTGAAGTTGTGGTCGAGTCCGGGGCGGAGTCGCATGATGTCCGCCATGTTTGTGAAGAGCCAGGCCGTCATCCCCTTGTTATGCAGCGGAGCGATTCGGTGGCAGTTGAATTCTGCCCCGATCATCTCAAGGGTGAGCCCGGCCTCGGTGAGGCAAAGAATCCTGGTGGTGGCGACCGTGAGCTTCGCGTCGTCGGCATCGACACTGCTCCAATCGTTTCCGCAAACCGGCGGCGCCTGGCGAACCCGACAGAACTCTTGTGGATCCTCCTCTTCAATCCAGCACCACCGGCCCCACCACTCCTCCCACCTCTCCTTCTGAGCGCCCTCCAGGTATGTCCCCTTGGACCTCGGGATCCAGGTGACACAACCGGAGATGGCGCCTCCCTGCTGGATCCGAGGGAAGAAGTAGTGGCGGAAGAGCGCCGTGCTAGGATGCACTCCGGCGAAGCCCTCGCAGAGATGGGCGAAGAGAGCCATGCACGCCACGACATTTGGGGTAAAATCCAGGAGGTGGAAGCCGAAGGTATGCATGATGTCATTGAAGAAGTCGGAGAAGGGGGCAGAGGCCGCAGGAGAAGTTATCGACGAGGAACGGATACCGATTCGGGGCAGCTTTGCCGCAGTTGGCGGGGATGACGCATGTGGAAGGATGCCCTATCGTCTCTTCCCCCTTATTAAACCCCCACAGTGGCCTGAAGTTGTCCCGAAGGTGGGCCGCACCGACCATCGAGGGAAAGTAGGTGAGCTCCATCCATCGCACTGCCGACTCATTCTCCAGCGGCTCCGGCCCTCCGGCGTTCTTGGCTGCTCCCTTGCCCTTGCCTGTCTTGGGTGCCATGGCGGCTGCGAGCGGTGGAAGGGAAAGGGCAGCGAAAGTGCAGCGGCGGCGAGCAGGGGCTTGAGGAAGAAGGATGGAATGGCGGCTCTGAGATTGGAGAAGACACATGGGGTAAATGAGTAGCGTGCCCCTGGCCGTTTCCTTTTTACGGGGAAGGCACGGGCCGCCTCTTTCCACGATGTGACGCATGCGTGCGAGAATCACCCCACTTATGACCCCCACGTCATGCACGACCCTCCACGTCGCGCGTTCAACGCGGGTCGTGGGGAAGCGCAGCAGATGAGAAGTTACTACGGTAAAATCCGCCCCACCTACCCGAGCACCGCTCTGGGCCTAGCCCAACAACACGTCGCGCTTATGTGTGGCCCAGGCCCAGGGGCTCCTGCCGGTGTACAAAAGTAGAGGCTCTCCTTTTGGCCCCTTTACTTGTGCACGGGCAGTCAGAGCCAAGCGTTACGGCCACACTTAGTAGGGCAGAGGAGGGAAGCCGGAGAGAAGCCGAAGCACTAGACAACCAAGGCAACCCCAAGACCAGAAGCGCAGGAGAGCAAGAGGGCGAGGTGGACACCCTCGACAAGATCCTTGCCGAGGCAGCCTCCGCAGCCCCGGTAAGGGCCTTGCTGGGGCAAGTTTCCCAACACCAGCAGAGCGAGCCACCCTTGAGCCCACAGGCTCCAACCCAAACAACTACATTGGAGCCAAGTCTCGGGAGGCGCCTCTGTGGTGACATGCAAATCTTCGTCAAGATCATAAACATATGAGTTCAGATGAGGACCAGAAGACGGCGACCCTCGGCAGGATCCTAGCTGAGGAAATCCACAAGACCTCCGACAAGCGTCTTGCCAGGGGCGACTACGACACCACGGCAAGACTCTTGTCGGGCCCCCGGCAAGGCCCCTGCCGAAGACGCTAGCAGGGCCACTGTCAGGCCCGCACCAGCCAAGACTCTGCCGCCCTTCGCATGCAGCTGCTAGCCCAACCAGCTGGGCAGGCACCTGCGTGGCAACATGCAGCTTCCAGGCCAAATCAGCAAGCACCTGCGTGGTGGCATGCAGATCTTCGTGAAGGCCCTACCACCGTGCCACCTCAGCTACTTGCCTGCCTACATGTCGCTGCATGCATCGCTAGCCTGGGCGCATGTCGAAGCAAGGTGGAGCAGCGACGGACAGGACGGGCCTCGTTCCCATCCCCGATAAAGCTAATGGACACCTACGTAGTGCATTTAATGCACTTTGTCCCGTAATGCCGTGCGATAAGCTCGCGCACTATAGGCCTTTCCACCTCCTTTGTGCCACTGTGGCAACCCCTTTTTTTCCTATAAAAGGAGGCCCGAGGCGACCAGGAGGGGGGGTCGGCTTTTTGGAACGGCACAGCCACCGTAGCTAGTTCAAAAAGCTCAAGAACACTCAATACATCCACCAAAGCAGGACTAGGGTTTTACGCATCCTCGCGGCCCGAACCTGGGTAAACGATCTGCGTGCTAGCTCCTAAACCTCCTCTTCTCACGACCCTGCGCCCGCCGACCGTAGAAGGGATCCCAGTGATCCCATATGTGTCGTTCCCACCAACATTATTTGGCATAAAAGCCGCTTGGGTGGCCCGCCGAGCCCAGCAGTTACGAGCGAGGCAGCTCGCTGCTCCACCTACCTCACCTAGCCTGTCGGAGGCAGTTGTCGCACTAAGCCAGCATGTGGTTTCGCAGCTGGCCGCTCCAATACAGCTTGAGGAAGAGTGCCGACTTGCTCCACGCCGGCTTGTCGGGGAGCACGGTGGCACGGGCATCATCACTGCCCTCGACGCCGCCGCGTCGTACAACGCCTCCAGTGTTTGTGACTGCGCCATCCGCCGTCAACGCGCGTGTAGCCGTGACATGCAGGCAGAGAAAGAAGCCGCTGTGCATGTCGATGAGGTGACGCGGCTACGCGGATGTCGGCGAGGTAACAACCATCACGTCCCCACCCGCTGCCATCATCGAGCAGAAGTAGAACACGGAAGGCCGCTGCCGATTGTATCCCATGAAGGACACCGCCGAGGCGACACCGGCTAATACAGCCGGTGTCTTGCACGATTCTTCTTCTGTAGGATGCTGGAGAAGGACAAAGAGATCGGACGATGACCATTTAGATTAGGTATACTAATTCTTCCAGGCTGGTTGTAATGGGAGTATCATAAGTAGTATCATGCATGCCAACTAGTATGCAAATTTGATGAGGTGGCATAGAATTAAATGATGAAGAGAGGGTTGAGTATTATATTATGATACCGTATGGAATTAAGTTACTCCCACTATGGTTAGTCTTAGGCCTTGTTCGATTCAACCTTCACCCAAGGGGTTTGGAGAGGAATGGAGGGGAATTTGGCTTGTACATGATTTAATCCCCCACAATCCCTGTTAATCTATGTATATTGTGTGCATGTTATTTGACCCCTCATTTTGCTGCGCTACGACTAGTGTGAGTGTCTACATGCAGTACACCATCCTCTAATTTGGTGGATGCCAAGATGGCCCGAAAAGGAGCTATAAGTTTTTTTCAAGTTGAAAAATGTTACCGATGAGGAGCCATAATTAAGCTAGAGGTGTCTCTTATTATCTTCCAAATGGGAAATAAGCTTTTTTTAGTGTGAATGGGCAATAAGCTGGAGAGTGTCACTAATGGGCTGTCTCTAGTGTTAAGGCCCTTTAGTACGAAACACGCGCAGCCGACTGGGCCGATACAAAATCATATCCATCTTAAAGCCCATTTGTTTTTGTTTTTTTGTGAGCAGAAGCCCATATTTCTTGAAGAGGAGGCGATCCCAGAAAAACCCTCCTTCCTCCTTGCTTCCACTTGTACTGCAGCTCGTTGGACTCTCCCACTTCCATCTCCCCCCAATTCCCCCCGCTCCCCATCTTCCTCACTCGTCGAGAAAACCCCTGCTCACCTTCTTCCTCACTCGTATAGAAAATGCCTGCTCCTCTTCTTCCACTCCTACAGAAAACCCCAGCCCTCCTTCTTCCCCACTCGCACTACCACTAGGCTCATCTCTGGCTACTCTTCTCAAACTCGTGAGTTCGGTGCGACGCCCGCAAGGAAAATGGAGTCGGCTGGCCCTGACGCCAAGAAGATGAGGCTCCCGCCAGCGGCGACGCTGATTGTGGATCCCGCCAACGGCGACGCCGATTGTGGATCCCGCACCCGGTGACGCGGGGAAAAGCAGCAAGCCGCCCTCCCCCCACCCGGATCTGAGGAACTAGTAGAATCTCTGGTGGACCGCATCAGCGATCTCCCGGACGACATCCTTGAGGAGATCATCATGCTTCTCCCCACCAAGGATTGTTGCCGCACACAAGTGCTCTCAACTCGGTGGCGTCCTCTATGGTGCACCGCACCCCTCAATCTTGACTATCATCAGATATTTGTCCTTCCTGAATTTGATCTCCTCAGAGCCATCATCTCCTCTCACCAGCAGGGCCCCGTTCAATGCCTCTGCATCCCGACACGCTACCTGCTGGCCATATCCGGCATGGTGGGCGCTTGGCTGACATCCCGTGAATTCAAAAAACTCCAGCAGTTTGAGTTATACCATTACCACGAAACCGAACACCAAGAATTTGTGCCCACACCACCATTGTCCATCTCATGCTTTTCCTCCTCTCTCCATACCGCCACCTTTGCCCAGTGCCATCTAGCAGACGATCTGGTACAAATGCTTTGACTCCCACTTCTAAAAAAACTTTTGCTTGTGTTGGTTTATCTGTCGGAGGCTCACTCCACAGCATCATCCACAACAGTTGCACTGCCCTGGAGCGCTTTCTGATTGTTTTGGGAGTAGAAATCCCTATCAGTTGTCTCCAAATAAAGTCGCCTCACCTTAAAAGCATTGGAATTTGTTTTGAAGGACAACGACTCATCATCGAAGACGCCCCTTCACTTCAAAGGTTACTCCTTCATTATTGTTATAAACCTTGGCAAATAACTGTCGACTCTACGCCAAAACTGGAGACCTTGGGTGTAATTCATGATACTGTCGAATGTGGGGTTCCGGCAAACCCTTAAGGTTCGAACACTGGGGTGCGCGCGAAGTCTTTCCTTCCTACCAATCTACGCCCTAGCTCACTAAGATCTCGTGGACGAACTCGACGAACTCACAACACATAAAGACACGAGGTTTATACTGGTTCGGGGCACCGTTGTGGTGTAATACCCTACTCCAGTGTGGTGGTGGTGGGTTGCCTCTAGGGCTGATGATGAACAATACAAGGGAAGAACAACCTCCTGAGGTTGAGGTGTTCTTGTGTGTAGGCTCTCGATCGGGTTAGATCAAGCTAAGGTGAGATGGGATCTCTCCCTACTATGGTGGCTAGCTCTACTTATATAGGCCCTGGTCCTCTTCCCAAATATCGAGCAGGAAGGGAGCCAACAATGGCGGGCCAATTTGAAGGGGGACAGCTAGTACGAGCTATCCTGACAAAAGTAGTCTTCGCCTGCCAAAAGCTCTGGTGGTGACGCCGTCTTGGGCTCCACGATGACGTCCGTCTTGCCGTCCTCCTGGTCTTGGTCTCGTTGCACCAATATAGCAACCTTTGCCTGATGCCTCGGTACTCTTCGCCTGCGCTGGCCTCCTTAGCACCAAAGAGGAAACAAGGACGTTGCGCGCGCTGGCGCCCGCTTGGCGCCCGCCTGGTATCGTGCATCATGGCTCACATCACGAGGGTCTCGTGAGGTTTGCCCTGCCTTGATATCTTTGCTCCTTGTGAGCCTACCTAGCTAGGCCACTCCCGAGGAGGCCTTGCATCGTCCGCCTCACGAGGCTTGGACCCTCGCGAGGGTCTTGGGTGCTTTGTTGGTGATGATGGGCCGTACGACATGCTGGCTCAACCATGCCGCGGGCCGCAGGCAGGCATGTCTGGGGACCCCCGTTCTCAGAACGCCGATAGTAGCCCCCGGGCCCAAGGTGCGCTCGGGCTTGGCTTCGCAACGAAGCCAAGGGCGAAGTACGGAGCGCCGCGGGCCCCAAAAGCCTGCGGCCTCGATTGACGTGTGGCGGTTGATTGGACGTGGGCGTCTCCACTTCCCCATGATGTCTCGGCAACTGCTTCACCTGACAAAAGGCTGGCGGAGGTAGCACTTTCCTTCGTTGCTTCTTCCTTGCCTCACTCCAGATCCCCTTTCTCGCTCTTTGCCGCCGCTACCTCTAGATCTGCCCCAGCCTTGCTCTGCATCTGTCGCTTATGGCGCCGCGCAAGGTCAAGACTTCCTCGGCATCGGCTTGGTACGAGCCCGCTCTTGAGGCGCCCACCATCACAGAGAAGAGCCTCGCCTCCGTGCCTGCTGACGGCGGGAGAGAGCAACGAGTAGGGGAATACGGAGCTCCAGCTTGCGTCCGACGAGCGGGAGCCCGAGGGAAGCACCTTATTCCCCTTCTTCTCGAGCAGCGTCGCCATTGGGTTGGTTCCTCCCTTCTCTCATTTCTTTTATGAAGTCCTCGACCACTACGGGCTGCAGGCGTTGCACCTCCATCCCAACTCTGTCCTCCTCCAGTCCATCTTTGCCTACTACTGTGAGGCGCACCTGGGCGTGATGCCGTCCATGGCGCTCCTGCGCCATTTCTTCTTCCTCCGCGTCAGTGGTGAGCATGCCTCCGAATGCGCTAATTTCGTTTCCTGCGGCAAGGACAACTCGATCTCGAGCACCGGGAAGAGAGCCGGCAACATTCGATCCAAGTGAGTCATGATGGACAATAGGCACGCCCATCCATGCCTGGTGTTGCCGATGGAGGCGCCTCGGCTGGGCAAGGGGTGGCCCAAGGCGGAGCTTGTCGACAAGCGGGCATCCTCAGTGTTGGGGCAGATGATGACCGACCTGAAGCCAGGCAACGCGATGGCGGCCAAGCTAACGGGGGCGATGCTTCTGAGGGAGTTCTTGACGCTGCGGGTTGCCCCACTCTAGGCTCGCGCGCGCCCCCTCTGGGAGCTCAAAGAAGAGGAAAACAAGACCCGCCTGAGGCCAGGGGACCTGCCTGGTGATGAACTGGACGCTGTCCTGCTCCTCATAGTCGGGGACAACCAGGAGTACCCGCCTAGCGCCTTGGTTCCCCTGTTCCAACGCAGGGACCGGGAGGAATTCGTCGCCTCCGGGCCGACTTTTGATGCGCACGGGCTGGTGCCGCCGGCGCCTCTGGAAGCTCCTATGGCGCAGCAACCGTTGGAGGGGTCTTCTGGTGAGTCTCGCGGAGAGGGGGAAGAGTAGGTGGACTCGGAGAAGACCCCGGAAGAGGTGGGGGAGACTTCCCCTCTGAGCAAGGCCGAGATTCTCCATGCCCTTCCTGATGATGCCGAAGCCGACGCCTACCAAGGGGAGAGGGATCAACCCCTCCTTCTGACGAAGGGTAGGTCGTCGCTGGTGGTTCGTGGTGCCGCCTCCACCCCAACACCTCCTGAGGCTGGATCCGGTTCTACCTCCGCACCGCCTGTCGCCGCCGGAGCCCAAACGCGTGCCCCTCAGGTCCCGATGCTGTTAGGCCTCAAGCTTCACAAAGTGAAAGGTGGAGTACTTCGCGGTGGACCGGTAGGTGTTTTGAGCTTCGCTTTATCCCTGCCGGTACTTGTTATCTCCTGACGCTCGCCCTTGGTTGATCAGGCCGGCATCTTCGGCGAAGAAGAGGAAGTAGGATACGGCGGCCGTGCCTCCCTCCGCAGAGAAAGGAGGCAGTAGCGCCCGCATCTCCCCAGCCCAGTCGTCCTCGCGGGGCCAAGAGGAATAGCGCCGCATGGAATCAACCCCCATGGCCCCGCTGGCTCTGGAGGTGCCGGTACTTGGCGTGGCTGACGAGGTCCCAGCTACTCCAGAACCCGCGGTCTCCCAAGCCCTGGTGACGGTGTCGCTTCCTCCCACCGCAGCACCTCCACTCCCTGGTTCTTCTGCTCATGCTGCTGTCTTGGAGCGTGCCCTTTCGGAGATGACCCTACTGCAGGCGGTTCTCCGGAGCGCGGACCCGTGCCTGGTGGCCGGGCATCTGGAGTTGGCCTCTGGCTGGCTTCACTCTGACCTGGCGGTTCGCACGGCGCTGGGTCATGCTACTGCGGCTTCCGCGGAGGAGAAGCGAGGAGCCGCCAGTGCTGCAGCCGATCATGAGGTGGCGCTGAAAGACGCCAAGGCCGCCCGTGATCGCTGCCAAGTGTTGGTGGGCGAATTGCAGAGCCTGCGCGACAAGTACGCCGAAGAGGTAGGCTGCCGCCAAGCAAAGCAAGCCGTCAAGAACCGTGATGCTGAGCTGGCGGAGCTAGGAAGAAGCAGGCCGCCGAGCGCACCCGGTTGGAAGAGTTGGAGCGGAAGATGGGGACGAGGGAGGCCGATCTTGATGCCAAGGCGCGAGTCCTGGCCGAAGGCCACGTGGCCTTCACTGATCTCGAGAAGAGGTCTCGCAGGGCACTGAAGGTACTCTACGAGCACAGCCTGGAGAAGCCGCAGGACACCGACGAGGACGGCCCCGCCCAGCTGCTTCCTCTCGTGGTGAAGGCGCTTGAGGAGGTCATTGATAGCCTTGGTCCCATGGCGAAGGCAGAAGCTCGCGTCCTGTCTTCAGCCGCACTGACTCGCGTCTTCAGCCATCTGCACCTCTGTGACCTCAGCACTCGCCTTGACGAGCTGCTGGAGCCTGTGGCTGAACATCAATGCGAAGCCGCCGCCGCGACTGTACAAGGTCAAGTGGAGGCCTTGTTGGGGAGGTTCCGTGGCTTTGTCTCCGATCCTCTGTCTGGCGACGCCGCGGGTCCTGCGACTGGTGGTGAAGGTGAGAACATCGTTGCCCACGAGGAAGCTCCTTCCGCGGGCGATGGCGATATCCAGGGGTGACCTGCGGCTACTCTTCCCGTTTCATTCCTGCGACATGTATCAGGCCTCGTGGAGGCGTTTAGACTTTTCATTTGGTATTGTGAGAACGACATGCTTGTAATATTTGCTTCGAGATTTGGTGATTTCCTTCCTATTTGCTTTGCGTTCTGCATCGGCAGAGCCCGGCCCCGCGCATACCTCAACCGCCATTGGGCCGACCGGAGACCAGGACGAACCAAGGAGTGAGGGGCTACATGACCAGTTAGGCTCTTGAGTCACGATGCTCAAGAGTCCCCTTGACGCGCAAACAGCATATAGGGAGAGTTCGTGAGGATAGTTCGATGTTCTACGTCGGCAGAGCCCGGCCACGCGCATACCACAACCGCCATTGGGACGATCGGAGACTAGGACGGACCAAGGAGTGAGGGGCTACGTGACTAGTTAAGCTCCTGAGTCGCGATGCTCAGGAGTCCCCCTTGACGTGTAAATAATTTCCATACCTGCCCTCGCTGAGGCCTCGAGAGAGGCGCGTGACGCCCAGGTCCCGGGGACCTGGTTGGGTGGCTTGCGCTTGGGCGTGACCCGAGCGTAGCCCCCTTGCCCAGCCCCCTCGTGCGGCTCTCCCGAGGGGAGGCGTTGTGGCGAGGCTGGGCGCTGAGCTCTGGGCTCCTTGAGGTTGGTATGACCGTGGGGCCACCGTCAGTTGTTTATCACCAGCGCGCAGCATAGTGCTTCCGCTTGTGCATGGGCATAGCCGCTCCTCGGCAGTGTCGTCAGCCAGCGCGGAGCATGGTGCTTCCACTTGGGCGTGGGATGGGGGCCCCCCTTCGGGAGGAGCCCCCGGGGCGTGTACAACCCCACCCTGACACGAGGCTTGCACGACAGGGTTGCGAGGTGTATTTGGGCACTCATGAGCCAGCGCGGGACTCACAAGGCCCTACCTCAAGGCGGGTTGCGCCTGGTCTTGAGTCTTGGTGAATGTATGTCCCTACAAGGCGGTTAGATGCGAGCACTCAACGTCCTCAGGTCCCGGCCCTCGAGCGAGCTCAGCAGCCGCTGGTATGCTAGGTCGCGATGCCGTGGTCAAGGCTAGGGGGTGAGGGCTAGAGAGCCAGTAAGAGCTCCTGAGTCGCGATGCTCAGGAGCCCCCCTTTTAACGTGCAAGCGAAGTGCATAGGATGAACAGACCCGTGGTGGGCAGCAATCGAGCACGCAATAGCAGTTGGCAGGTTGAGCATGGAGAGCAGGTCAACTTGGATAAATGCTGGAAGATACATGCCATCGGGTCTGGCCCGAGCGGCTTGGGGATGATGCAGCCCGAGGGGCGCCCCTAACAAGGTAAGCTGAAGACATAAACAAAAGGGATACATGCCGCAGGGACGGACCCACGTGGCCTCGGAATAATGCAGCCCGAGGGGCGCTCCCAGCTAAATGAGCTTGGAAGATGTCACCTGGTTCTGTAGATGAAGTAGAGTTGGTGCAGCTGAAGGCGTGCGTTGAAGAAATGACTCCTCATGAGCCGCCAGAACCCTGAGCATCTGGAGTCTCTGGGGGCTCGGGAGGTTCCCTGAAGACCGTCTCCATCTCCTCCAGAACGGCGTGGTACCTGGCTTCCTGAGCCGCCAAGACAGGTCACATGTTGTGGTGATAGGCTGACGCCACGCTCGGCAAGCCAAAAGGCATACGAACGTAGCTGTGCGGCGGGCCTTCGTAGCGGCCCACACGCGAAGGCCAGAAATGCTCCTGAGAGGCGGCCCTGCTGAGACCTGGGACGTCAATGCAGACACATAGCCCAGCATCCTCGCCAGGATGCGGAGCTGCACCCCGTGGACGGCTGTCGTCGCACATGGCTCTTGCTTCTTGCAATTCCTGGGTGGTCTTGGTGATGAAATCCTGAGTGGTGGGCACTCCTTGCCCTGTGCTCTCCTGATGGTCACGTGCCGCGAAGAACGCTTCCAAGTGGTGCCCAAGTGCCTCCCTCCTGAGGTTGGCAAGGTCTGAGGCCCTCCAGAAGAGAGCCCCCGAGCCCTGCCTAAGGAGGGCGCTGGGCGTGCCTTCCTATGCGACGGAGGGAGGTGCCCCTGGAGCGGGCGCTGGGCCTGACGTGGCTCCTACCGCGACGCCATCCTCCCGAGGTCCTACACGATGCGCTTGCTTCTTCTTGGGGATGGCCTCCAGAGGGCCTTCATTTCTGCTGCCGGGGTTGTCGATTGCTGCGGCTTGAAAGGCGTGCTCGGGGGAGCACACCGCATCCCTCTCTTCACATGGGACCGTGATGATTCCTCCTCTTCCTGGCATCTTGAGAATGTTGTAGCCGTGATGAGTGACTGCCATGATCTTGGCCAGGGCTGGATACCCAAGGATGGCATTGTACGGCAGGCGGATGTGCGTGACGTCGAAGTCGATGAGCTCGGTGTGGTAGTTCTTGCACTCCCCAAAGGTGACAGGCACGCGGACCTGCCCTATCGGCGTGGTGGAGCCGTCGGTCACTCCTGAGAAAGGCTTGGTGGGCTAGAGCTACTCATATGGCACCTGGAGGTTGTCGAACGTGTCGACGGACAGGACGTTGAGCCCTGCGCCGCCGTGGATGAGGGTCTTGGTGACCTGCACATTGCTGATGACTGGGGAACACAGGATAGGCAGGGTGCCAGCGGTGGCTGCGCATCCACCGAGTTGAAAGCGATGGCGCATTGGGACCACCTGAGCGAGCGCGTGGCCTCGAGTTTGGGAAGTGCCGCGTTCACCTCGCGAGTGAACTGCTTGAAGATGCGCTGAGAGGCTGGGGCCTGGGCGCCGCCCAAGATGCAGGAGATCGCACGCGGCTCCTAGAAGCCCCCAGCCCCCTCATCCTGGTGGTGGTTGTTGTTCCTTCTTGGTGGCGGCAGCGGGGGAAGACCGGCGTTACCCTGGGTGCGATCCTCACGCGGCGGGTCCCTCCAGGCGCCCTCGCGAGGTTGGTCCTACCAGCGGTCCTCGCGAGGTCGGTCGCGCCACTCCTGGTGCGGGCCACGGTCGTGCCAGCGTCCGCCTCCACGTCCTCCTCCGTGGCCGTAGCCCCAGTCGTTGCGCTTGGGGCGTCGACCGTAGCGTCCTTCTCGTATAGCTCTGAGCTCTTGACAGTCACTGGTGTTGTGGGTGTTCAGGTTGTGGATGGAGCAGAACGGTCGACCGTTCTTGGATGACTCGGGCTGATCTCTACCCCGCTTGATGTCGGGCTCCGCTGCGAGCACAGCTACCTCCTTGCGCTTCACGTCCTTGGCCTTGGCCTTCTTCTCCTCTGCGCCCACGGCTGGCAACTCAAGGAGAGAGAGGCGCCCCTCCTCAGCTCTTGCGCACTTGGTCGCCAGGTTGAACAGCTCTTGAGATGTGCAGAGCTCCTTGTGGATGGCGAGCTCTTCCTTCATCTTGACGTCGCGGACGCCTTCAGAAAACTCGGAGATGATGGCCTCGTCCGTCACCTTGGGGATCTTGAGGCGGGTGTTGTTGAAGCGCTGGATGTACTTCTGGAGGGTCTCTCCTGGTTGTTGCCTGATGCGGCGTAGATCACCCACGGCCAGAGGGCGGTTGCGAGTGCCCTGGAAGTTGGCGACGAAGTGGCCGCGCATCTCGTCCTAGGAGGAGATCGAGCCGTGCTGTAGATTCAGGAGCCAATAGCGAGCTCCATCCTTGAGAGCCATGGGAAACCACTTGGCCATGACCTTTTCGTCGCCGTTGGACGCTTTGATGCTCAGCTCATAGAGCTGCAGGAACTCCGCGGGGTCGGCGGTACTGTCATAGCGAGGAGGTAGATCCGGCTTGAACTTGCCTAGCCAGACGACGCTACGCAACTCGGGGTGAAGGTGTGGCAACCAGCCATGGTAGCCAGGGCCCGCTTCGGAGGTGGAGCTTGGTCTTGACGAAGTCCGCGCTGCGCCGCTGCGGGTGGTGCGCGGTCTTGACGAGGTGGCGCGGGGAGCGCAGGTGCAGCTTCTCGCGGCCGCGGAATTTCTTGGGAGCTTCTCTCATCATGCGCGGGCGCCGAGCGCGACGGATCACGTCGCGGAGCTGCGCGCCTTGGTGGCAAGGCGACGTCTTGGGGCTGAGGTGGTGGAGGCGCGCCATGAGCCCCGTCGCCCGCGACTGGTTGAGGGAGAGGCAGAGAGTGGGACGGCGCCGGAGAGCCCCCCGCGGCGCGGACAAGCTCGACGACGTGTTCGAGCCACTCCTCGTAGACGTCGTCGATGGGGCGGTAGCGTAGGAGCTCATTCGCTGCAAGGAGCGCGGCCCGTGCCTCCATGGGAGCGCGGTGCGCGTGAGACGAAGAACCGGCAGCGGTCAGCAATGGAGTGGCGATGCGGCCGTCCTGCCGCACTGAAGGATGCATCGAGGATGCCTGCAGCTCGTTCCCCCCCGGGCCGGTGGCAGCGTTGGCGCCGGGGGATAGAGAACGGCGATGTGGACCGCCGACAGGAGCGTCTGAGCGACGCGGACGATGAGGAGACGATGGAGCGACGGAGCGATGAACTGATGGAAGGGAAGCTACGGTGCACCCCTACCTGGTCGTCGATGTGGGGTTCCGGCAAACCCTTAAGGTTCGAACACTGGGGTGCGCGCGAAGTATTTCCTTCCTATCAATCTACGCCTTAGCTCACTAAGATCTCGAGGACGAACTCGACGAACTCGCAACACAAAAAGACACGAGGTTTATACTGGTTCAGGCCACCATTGTGGTGTAATACCCTACTCCAGTGTGGTGGTGGTGGCTGATGATGAACAATATAATGGAAGAACAGCCTCCTGAGGTTGAGGTGTTCTTGTGTGTAGGCTCTCGATCGGGTTGGATCAAGCTAAGGTGAGATGGGATCTCTCCCTACTATGGTGGCTAGCTCTACTTATATAGGCCCTGGTCCTCTTCCCAAATATCGAGCGGGAAGGGAGCCAACAATGGCGGGCCAATTTGAAGGGGGACAACTAGTACGAGCTATCCTGACAAAAGTGGTCTTCGCCTGCGAAAAGCTCTGGTGGTGACGCCGTCTTGGGCTCCACGATGACCTCCGTCTTGCCGTCCTCCTGGTCTTGGTCTCGTTGCACCAATATAGCAACCTTTGCCTGATGCCTCGGTACTCTTCGCCTGCGCTCGCCTCCTTAGCACTAAAGAGGAAACAAGGATGCTGCGCGCGCTAGCGCCCGCCTGGTGTCGTGTGTCATGGCTCACGTGACGAGGGTCTCATGAGGTTTGCCTTGCCTTGATATCTCCGCTCCTCGTGAGCCTTCCTGGCTAGGCCACACCCGAGGAGGCCTTGCGTCATCCGCCTCGCGAGGCTGGGACCCTCACGATGGTCTTGGGTGCTTTGTTAGTGATGATGGGCCGTACGACCTGCTGGCTCAGCCATGCCGCGGGCCGCAGGCAGGCAAGTGTGGGGACCCCTGTTCCCAGAACGCCGACAGATACGTTTAATGATCACAAGAAGTTGGTGTTTCGCTCCTCAATTTTTCTGGTACCATATAATTTCATCTACACATTTGTAATCATAATCTGCATTTTTCATTTTAGCACATAAGTTTCATATCATCTTGGAGTACACTTTGGGTACTAATATTATTTTCTATGCTCAATGAAGAGTTCGTCCATGGATAGCCTATCAATGCTGCTGGATTCTGTCAAGATCTTATATATCGGCATGTTTAGTTATGATCTGAACATAATTATTGGCTTGATGCGATGCTTTCGATCTTTGGAGAATATATATATATATATATATATATATATATATATATATATATATATATATATAAAGGTGATGATTTCATGCACAATATATATATATATATAAAGGTGATGATTTCATGCACATTGAAAGACCGTATATATTGTACTAGAATTAACCGTTCAGCTGTTTCTCTTTTGACATACTCTTTTTTCATACCTTAACTGTTTTCAAATCTTCATGTCTACTTAGGCACTTCAACCACATGGAGAAAAACGTATAACCAATCGGTGGCGTAATAAGCACCAGGATTTTCTCAGTTCTCATGACATTCGTTTGAGGACGATAACGATGGAAGGATATGCATCCAACTAGGGAAACAAAAGCTTTGTCACATTCTTCATGTTGAATGCAAGGTTACTATTGTCCATGAGGCTTAAGTTCTACAGCAAGAGATTTCTCACGGACGGACATGTCGAACAGCAAAAAAAGAAGTTTCAGGTGGACAAATGGGCTTCTATACGTGCTCGGCTTCTATTTACAACAAATTGTAGTCATCCTGAAATAATGTTTTTTTGCATAGGATGTTGATTTTATGGATCAGACCGATCCATTTGTTTGTGACTGCGAAAAAGTGTGGTTGGGTTAGATGTTACTGCCATGTTCCATCTGGGTTTTGTCTAAATTTTCATGAACAATTAATCCTTGGGCCTTTTGTACCATTTGTAAGCTTGAGTTGCATGTTGTTGCCATCGTACTCCCCTCCATCTGCCACTACACTGCCGCATCTTCCATGGCTCCTATTCATACCCGTACGAGGCCTCTCCATCGTTCTCCACCTTGGTTCGCTCGTTGTGCCCATCGCCGTCTAGCGTTGTCAACATGCTCAACAACCGAGAGGAATCAGGAGATGACTGTACATGGAGAGGCTGATAGTAGGGACCCACCAGGGTCATTGCATTATGCAAGCATGTGCCTTGTTATTACAAGCTAAAAAATACTTCCTCCTAATTGTTTGACAACTAGGTCCCACGCCATTGTCAATGTAGTCAATAAACTAGAAAATTACACAATGAGCGGATAACACCAGGGACCCAGCAGCTCGCCCAGTTGTTTTTTAGTTTTCGAGAAGGAGCTCAACTGTGCGTTGTGTGGGGGCTGTGGCCCATCTAGCACACGCTTATGCTTTTATTTAAGCACATGACGAGCCCAATTGATATATTTTTTCTTTCTGAAAATGGCTAGCCCAGTTCCTTTTTTGGAGAATACCAAAACCGAGGCCTACTTGCGTTTCTCAGCCCTACTGGGCTGCAAATCTTCCAACACGAGGAGGGATATAAGTAGTAAGAAATGGGCTTCCCCATAAAATGGGCTATAAGTTGTAAGAAATGGGTTGTAAATTTTTAAACCAAAGCCAGCCGACAATTACATTAAAATATCGTTTTTTCTGGTTTTCTCTTCTCTTATAAAAAGTTGAGTTGGTGTCGATGGTGTTCTTGCCCTCCTGTAATATAGGTCGTCCGATCTATATCTAGTGGATAGGAAGGAAACTATGAAAATTTACCCGCACACCTCTCCACATTTGCAGATACGGCCTTCCCTCATTCATCCTTTTCTCCCACAAGATAAACTACTCATACAAATGCATCTTCATGTTCCGTGGAACGCACAGACATCTTGCTAGTTAAGATTTTAAATTTCATTCCTTTTTTTGTGGAGAATTTTTTTTAATTTTATTTTGATATAATTTTTAAACAATTATTTTTAACGTGACTCGAAATTTCATGATTAAAAGAGTTTGGACCCACTGAAATATGCAAAATTTTGTTGAAGTTTTTAGCAGTGCCCAGAATATATGGTCTGTAATGCTAATAAAAAGAATATGTGCTTCAAAATATCCTTAAGAATTAATCTAATGGGTTGTAAATTATTGAAAATGGCTAATAGGCTATATGTTGTTTTCCACATATTTGGGGGCTGACTTCTCGGCCTACTAGGTTGACGATGATGCTGTCCTAAAAAAAATTTGACGCGTACGCAAGGCTTTGTCAACTTAGTCAACACAAAGCAGTGACTGTTGGATGTCCATCCAACGGCCCCCGTGCTTCTTCAATCTCTGATCATCCCGCTCCAGCCGCCCAAACAAGCGCCAACGGGACTGCCTGCTCCCTCCTCCCGTGGCCAGCTGTGCTGCCGCCAGGCCATCCCTCTACCCCCCACACATCCTGTTATTTTCCGGCGACATCAGCCTCACCCCGCAGCTGACCAGTCAGCGGTCGTACTCCCATCAGTGTGGGCATCCACTGTTGTGGTTTCGCCGGCTTCAGGTCGTTCCCTTCCTAGGCCTCGCCCTCGTCCACCGCGTTTGTGCTCTCGGCGCGGCGAGGTCAACATGGTCAACAAACAAGAGCCATCAGAAGAGGCTCACAGTAGGGACCCACACAAGAAAGTGCCTCTTTATTATGTGCAAAATAATGATTCCTCCACCTGATAGTTGAGCCCACCGAAAGGGCCTCTGTATTTCGCGAAACAAACGTGCCTCCTGCTGACAGCTCGGACCCACTAGCTATATCTTCGCATGCAAGGAAGTGCCACCTTATTACACACACAAAAATGAATACTCCCCCTGCTAGCTGGGACCCACCATAGTGGGAGGCTGACTTGTGGGCCTGCTAGTTGACACAGCTGGAGGGCTTTGTCAACTTAGTCAATATGAACGATTCTAGCTCTAGTGACCGTACGATGTCCATCCAACGGCCATAGTGCTTCTTCAACCTCTAGTCTTCTTGCTCTAGCCGCCAAACCAGCGCCGGTCGTGCCGCCTGCTCCAGCCTCCCGTGGCCGGCTGTGTTGCCGCAGAGGCCTCACCGCCCCCTACTACTCCCACCGCTGTCCAGGCCATCCGTCTACTCACCCACACCCCCTGTTATTCTGCGGCGGTGACACCCTCACACCGCAGCCGAACTGGTCAACCCTCATATTCCTCTCCGTGTGGGCATCCATTGCCGCGTCTTCCCCGGATCCGTGTTATCCCCTTCCTAGGCCTTGTCGTTGTCCACCGCCGCGGTGCTCTCGGCACGGCATGGTAAATGTGGTCAAGGAACAGACTTCCATCGGAAGAGTACTGTACGTGGAGAGGCCAACAGATGGGTCAACGGCTGCAGCAAGGAAGTGCAACCTTATTATGCGTAAAATAATGATTCCTCCACCTGACAGCAGGGACCCACCGGACGGGCCACCGTATTTCGCAAAAATATGATTCTCCCCATGACAGCTGGGACCCACTAGTTATATCTTCGCACGCAAGGAAGTGCCTCCTTATCCTCCCTGACAGTTGGGACCCACCTAGTCGAAGCGTACGTAGCGTTGTCATTCCGGTCGTGAATGTGTAGGTACATACTAGTCAACCAGTCTGTCTGCAGGCCGCAGCGATGAACCGTGTCTGAGTAAGGAAGGGCACGTGTCGTATTATAGGCGCACACGTAGCATGTACACATACAAACATCCATGGTGCAAGAAAGTAAATACGGCCACGTACATACATACGGGCGGGGTCTCGAATGCCTACTCACGCATACGTACGACCAATGCTCATGTACATGGAGAGGCAGCGACGGTGTCCTGTTCAACGGTAGCAAACCGGCTGGGTCGGAATGGAGGAAACATCACCGTGTTCACCAGGAGCCAAGTGACTGGGTCGGAACGCGTCCTGTTCATCGGGAGTCAACAGACTGGGTCGGAATGGGTCGTGTTCAATGGGGGCCTGCTGGCTTGGACGGAATAGACGGGACGAGGTCTGGCATACTGCAAATCATAGGAAAACGGCCTTGTGTTCGACCGCGTACGGTCGAAACGGGGTCCTGTTCATTGGGAAGGCTCTGGCGTACCGTAAAATGGAGGAAACGGACTTGTGTTCGAGCTCCTACGGTCGAAACGGGGTGCTCTTGATCGGGAGGTGTGTGGCGTACCATAAAACTGAGGATATGGACTTCTCTTCGACCGCCTATGGTTGAAACGAGGTCCTATTCATTGGGAGGGGTGTGGCGTACCGCAAAACAGGACTCCATGGGCTAATGTTCATCTCCACCGTCGACTGCCTCCATAGGCTAATGTTCATCCACCATCGACCTCCTCCAGCCTCCACTTGGGACTGTTCATCCACGGCGTCTCCCTCCTACCTCCACCGGCTACCGTTGATCCACGGGCTCTTGTTCATCCAGCCTCCACCACTCCTCCACCGGCTACTGTTCTACCAGCCCTCTCCATGGGGTCCTGTTTAACCACCCCTCCACGAGCTACTGTTCATCCAGCCCTCCATAGGCTACTGTTCAACCGGCCCTCCACGGGGTCCTGTTCATCCAGCCCTCCACGGGGTCCTGTTCATCCACCCCAACCGGCTCAATCGGGGTCTTGTTCATCCAGCGACAATGGCCTCTACTACCACGGGGCAATTCATCCAACGCCCCACCGAGAACTGTTCATCCAACCCCCAACAACGCTCACTGTTCATCAAGAGGCAGCAGGTTCGGTCGGCTTCAGTTAGCAGCAGTAGCGAAGGAATCGCTTGATCGGGTTCAGTTAACAGCCAGATCAATCGATCGCTCGGGTCCTGTAATGTGTAGCCTGCAGTGCAATCGCTCTGGTTCAGTAGGCGAACGCCTCGCTCGGTTTCAGTTAGAGCCCAATGCCTCACACCCACGCGCATACATGTACAAGAGAAACACGCATCGCTCGGCCCCCAACCACCCACCGTAACCGGGAACTCCCCAATATTTTCCTCGCTCTCACTTCTACCATGGTTTTTTTCCATCATGGATGGCCCAAAAAATGTCATGCAGCCGAGTCTCCAGCCCGCCCAGGACGAAAAGCCCATTTTCTGTCATGATCTTTTGTCACAGAATTAGGAGCCCACCACATCTATGATGATACTGTGTTTTGTCACAATTATCGTCATAGAAGTGTCATAAGCATGATAGAAAAAATTCGTTCGGTCCAAAATGTCACGGATGTGTCTTTTTTTTTGTAGTGAAACTTTGCAGGCGAAGACCACCTTTCGTCAGGATAGGATGTACTTCTTGTCCCCCTTCAAAACTGGCAACTTTGGGATCCCTTCCTGCCTTCGTTTGGAGGAAGAGGGCCAGGCCACTATAAATATAGCTTAGCCACCACCGTATGAGGGCATCCGAGAGAGACCTCACTATGTCACACCCACACTAGAACAGACCTCGTGAGGTTATTCTTCCCTTGTATTACTTCATCCTCAGCCCCTCGCGAGGCTAATCCACCACAAAGCAGGAGTAGGGTCTTACACCGCAAGGTGGCCTGAACCTGGGTAAATTGTCGTGTCCCTTTCCTTTCTTGTTCATCGAGCTAGGCCGCGGGGGTGACGAACTGGTTGGCTGGAGAGGTTGAGTTCTTCGCACACGCCCCAGAGCTCAAACCTTTCTTGGGTCTGCGGAGCCCTGAGTCCGACAGGGTCACTGCTCTCTACTTCATGAAGGGTTGCTGGGCGTGGAGTTCTAACTACTTCTTCATTGCCTCCATGACCTTCATCTCCTCGCACCTCTCCTCTGCCATGTTCTCCATTATGTTCATGGCGTGGGATTTCTCGAGGCGAGCATGCATGATCTATTTCACATCCTCATGATGTTGCTTGACAGTATCCAGACACTCGATGCAGAGCTTCTCAAAGTCCTCCCACTGTTCCATGATGAGGGCAGTCATCATCTTCACCGAGGCACTGCTCTTCTCATGCAGCTTCTTCCAGCTGGCGATCTCCTCCTTCAGTGGGTCCAGCTCGTGGCGGAGCTTCTCCTTGTCCTCCTCAACTTGCAGGATTTCATAGGTTGCCTTCTTACCTGAGGCATTTCTCTCCTTCAGAAGCTTCTCACCAAGCCGGTGATCAACTCCTTCTGCTTATTGAGCTAAGCAGGCATGTCATCAAGGGATAACGACTCCAACATTTTCCAGCTCTGCATGTCCGCCTCCGTGGTCAATGCACTTCTAAGAGCCCTTGCATGTCCATGAGAGATCATTCGAGGCCTGCGCGGCACGGCGGTCCCAATCTTTTTTCCATGGACTTGGTCCTTGGCCCCTTGGTACTAGTAATTATCAACCTAGAGCTCTTCCCACCAGCCAAGGCAGATGCAAGGAAGGACAAACAAGAAAGAGTTATGTGGAGGAATGTATGGTAATTTTTGATTGTGGTTCCCCTTTTTATAACCTAGTACTAAAAGCTGCAAAGTGGGAACACGTTTAGGTTTGATAGGTGTGAATAGGTTTGTAATTAATTATAGCATGGTACTTTGGAATGCGATGGGAAAACAAGCTCAATATTTATTGATGGTTATGGTTTCGAAGCCCGAAACGGCTCCCAATGAGTTTTCTAGAACACAAATTTCAAGTATTGCTCACATGCGGTCGCACATCTCAGTGATGTACCGGGTCGTACACACTGGTACACGTCAGTGCTATACAAACAGTTTTAAACGCCTTTCCGCGACAACATTTGGAACCGTCGCCTAGTGAGTGACGGTAATAAGTTGGTCCTTCCCACACGACCCAGAAACCGTCGGGGATATGGCCCTCCTGGCACACACGCTCGGCAAGATGAGTTTGTGTGCGACCGACGAGCGCTCAAATACGGAGATACGTCCACTAGAGCTAAAAAAATACAACTATACAGGCGAAATTGTTTCTGGTCGCAAGTACATCCCACACACTCAGTCCCTGCTAAACGTTTCCGTTCGTATGTACATCCCACACAGTCGCTCCAAGGAAAACGTTTCCGTTCAATGGTACATCACACATAATATTTCCCATTAAATTGTTCGTGATAGCATTGCCATTGCACACGATATTAACAATTTTATCGTTTGCGTTATTTAATGCATCACACACGGTTCATAGAAGAAACTTTGTGGCAAAGGATGTCCATCACACATAGTTTTTATGGCTTAAACGTTTGCGCAAGGTGGCCCAATGCAAACAATTTTCAAGAGGATGTCGTGTGTGGAGTGGAGATTGAACGCACACATAGTGGATCCTAGAAATGTTTCTGATCTCCACGTCTATCGCAGACATTTTGATTTCGCAAACCGTGTGCAGTGTAATCCCTAATTAATCCCTAATTTAAAAATCACATGTTTTGAATCTGAAAGTAGGCAATCACTTATTTCATATCCAGCCATGTTTATTACAAATGTAGGTTCAACAACGAATGCATAATTTGATGCACGGGTACATATACTGAAGAACTACAGAAGCACCAAGTAAAGAATGATGAACCACAGTTGTACTAAAGACTGTAAAGAGAGAGGCGAAAGACATTCTGGTTGCTGGAGAATGTGAAGCGGAATGCCCATATTGTGCCCTCCTCCATGCGTAATGCGTGCACAAATTTAGGCCAACCCCTTGTGATGGCTGCTCGTCCATCCTTCACTATCTTCATTACGACTTCTCTATGCTCATTGTAGTCTGGATGAAATACTTTAACCTTCATTGCATGTCCACCAATCATGTACTTTGCGAGGTAATCTTGAGTGAACTGCTTCGGGAACCATTGGGAACAAAAAAGATTCAGACATCGTTGTCTAACAACTCATTATGGGCAGTAAAAAGAGAAGGATGCAGAGTTTGTAGTTACCATCCTACAGCTCACTATTGTGTTGGATAGAGCATAGACAAATAATTTTCTTGCCACCATTCATATCTTTTTGCTAATAATCCTTATTAGTTTCCTCACTTGATGCTTGTTCATGAATATCTCGTTGCCCCATACGCAAAAGGGGTCGATGCGTGGATCCTTGCCAAGGGCATATGTACCTTCAAGCAATAAGTCAACATTAAAGCTAAGAAGTGTCTAGGCCTGGATCTATATGCACTACATTATGGAACGACGGGGTGAGTACAAGGCGAGGGATGAAGCTAACCTCGGCGGAAAATGGTGGCTACTCCCATTGTAGTCCTGCATTAGTGGAAATGCATGATAAGTACAGGAACCTTAACATCAAACAAATATAGCAAAGGTAAACAACATCATCTCCAAATGATAGCTTGAATGTGTTGATTGCAGCATGCTGTTAAAGCAGATATAAAATGGAAGGCAATGTTACCGACTGTAGGCTTAACAGCCATCAAATATTGCAATTCAAACTGGTATTCTTGAAAATGAACAGAACATAGGTAATGCTTAAACATCACACTGGATAAATGTGTAAAACAGAAATAAAGGGCATGTGTTAACTACACCAGGAATAACTGGAACCAAATATGGCCGTTGTTGGTGAAAACGAGACCTATGGGATCCCAGGGAATCCCTTCTATGGTTGGCGGGGCGTGGAGCTGCGCAAAGAGTAGGTCTATCGATCAGTGCGAGGGGATTTTTACCCAGGTTCGGGCCGCAAACGATGCATAAAACCCTAGTCCTTCTTGTCTATGTTTATTTGGTGTTCTTCCATTCTTGGACTAGCTACTATGTGTGCCCAGTCCAAAAAGTATGAATCCTTCCACCGTACGCCTTGGGCCTCCTTTTATATGTCAAAGGGGTCGCCAAAGTGGCACACAGGTGGTGCAAAGTATCTTCAGTGTTCAACTTTATTGCCTGACACCATAGGACAAACACGTTTAATGCGTTGCCTACATGCCCTCTTGCTTTACTGGGGGTGGCAACAGAGCTCGTCCCGTCCGTCGCTGCATCGCCTCGTTTCAATGCACGTCCAAGATGATAAGGCATGCAGCGCCATGCTGGCTAGCTGGCTGCTGTGTTGGTGTGGTGATAGGGTCTTCACGAAGATCTGCATGCCACCACGCAGGTGCTCGACTAGTTGGCCCAGAAGCTGCATGCTGCCACACAGGAGCTCGCCTAGTTTGCGGGCCAATTGCCGTGTCGGAACGGCCGTGGGGTAGCGAAACGTTGGTGGGTGCGGGCCTAGTTGTGGACAGGCAGATGCCCCCGGTAAGGGTCTTGCCAGGGTCTCGCGGGCGTCCCCGGCAAGGATCTTGCCGAGGGTCTTCGGCCATCCCCGGCAAGGATCTTTGCCGGGGGTCTTCGTCTTCTGGTTTTTATCTAGGCTCGCGGCCCTTTGGTCTCCACAAAGAACAGCATGCCACCACATGGGCGCCCCCGAGTCTTGGTCTCGATGTTTTCAATGGTGTCAGAGCCCTCAGGCTCAAGGGTGGCGGCCTCGCTTGTGTGGGGCGAATTGCCCCTGCAAGGCTCTTGCCGAGGCTATGTAGGCTGCCCCAGCAAGGGTGTTGCCGGGGGATGCCCATCTTGCCCCTTCACTCTTCATGCCTTTGGCTAGAGTGCTGCCTTGGCAGTCTCGTACCGCTGCTTCCTTTTGCCCTGCCGAGCATGGCTGCAGGTGTGGCTACGACTACCCGTGCACAAGTAAAGGGGTACAGAAAGGCCCCTACTTTTGTACACCGATAGCCATTCAAACTGGTATTGATGTAGTCGAGCGGCATAGTTCCGACTTGCACATAATGAACAACACATTGTGAATGACTAAAATAAACAAGGCATAAATGACCAGTATAACAAGCAAATATAGCCATTGAAAACTGGACAGAGTCTCACTGCAACAAACCCAACAAGCAAATACAGATAAACAGGGCATATGCTTGAAAACTAGACAAATACTCACTGCAACCAACCTAAAAAGCAGATAAAGATAAACAAGGGATCTGCTTGATAACTCGACAACTGCTAAAAAAGCAACCTAACAACCAAATATAGATAAAAAGGCATCTTCTTGATAACTGGACAAATGCTAAAAAAGCAACCTAACAACCAAGTATAGATAAACAAGGCATCTGTTTGATAACTGGATAAATGCTAAAAAAGCAACCTAATAACCAAGTATAGATAAACAAGGCATCTGCTTGATAACTGGACAAATGCTCACTGCAACCAAACTAAGAACCAAATACATATAAACAAGGCATCTGCTCGATAACTGTAAAATGCTCACTCCAACCAACCTAACAACCAAATACAGATAAACAAGGCATCCACTCACTATAAACAACAAAATATAGCCATTCGTGAAACTGAAGTGGACAATTCATACTTAAACATCACATAGCCATATTTAACAATACATTTTTGCATAACTGAAATAATTAAACACGTCACAGTTAAAGCACCGCATGGCAAATGCTACTACAACAAAGGGTATGGGTTGGAAAGCTAGAAAAGGTAAGATTTGTTGATAGAATGTTGCCTCACATTTCTTGGACGGGATCCTTCCAGTTGGAAGAGCATAGACCCATGGTGCACTCTCTGATGTCACAGATGGGTTGTTTCACCTTGGAAGAACCTTCATGGGTGCCCTCCTCGTGGTCATGGTCGTGGTCGATGAGATCTGACTTGGTAATTCAGGATCCCAAGCCGCCGCGCGCCGTAGAACGTGTCCTTCCGAAATGACAAAATGGGCTCGATGGCGTATAAAGCTCGCAAATCCTTGACTGCTTGGTGGAGGAGATCAGCGGCAGGGCCGTCGAAGAGATCGACGGTGGTTGAACCAGAGGGGTTGGGGGTGGACTACTTAACCTCTGACATGGCCCGCATGAAGCCATCGTTGTGGACGAGCTTGATGTCGTATCCAGCTTTCCCAAGATACAGTAATACGCAAGCCCGCTGACATGAAGCCCTCGGCATGGCAACATAGTCAATGTCTTCGCCGGCTTCCACAGTGACGTGTTGCTCCGGGATCGACAGGTCGGGGCGAACGGCGACCACATCACCAACGTCCATCGGAGAGGCCATGATAAACCTCTTCTTGGTTGAGCGCTCGTCGGGCTCCTCGGGATACATGGTCGAGCTTAGGCTGCGACATTCTGGAGCAGGGGATGTGGATCTGGCAGGGAGAGACACCGCATGCCTCATCTAAAACTCAAGCGACATTCTGGTGCCACGTGTTATTTATCACACAAGTGTTAACATAAGGAAATGAATGTGTAACTTATCATCGCACACGAGTACTCGCAGATGCATCATGTGCGATACTCCTAGCCGCCGCAAGCAACTAGTTTGCATTTTTCAAAGTTTTTTGTACACACAGAATGGCACACAAAGTAACTGTATTAACTCATCGCAAACAGTTCATCCGAGTCGGATGTTTGCCAGGTATCACACACATCTTGTTAAGTTGAACCATTTCTGTTGTGTTCATTAATCAAAAATTGTTCGTCCGAGTGAACCATATGCCTTATATCACACACACCTTGATCTGGCTAACCGTTTCTGTTGCACTCCCTAATAGAAAACAATTTATCAGAGCAAACTGTATGCCGTATATCGCACACAAATTGATATGGCTGCCCGTTTATGTTGTTCTGCCTCATCGCAAATAGTTCGAACAGGTTAATCGTGTGCCCTGAATCTCACACGCAACTAAAATCTGAACCGTGTTTGATGGCTCCGCTATCGCAAATGTTTTTCACCTTTTTGACGGGGTTTTTACATCCTCGTTTTTGATTAATGCATCACACAAAGTTTCGTCAAAGGGTCTCTGATCATAGTGTCGCGTTAGCAGCATACTGTAGTAGTGACATGTTAGTGGATATACCAAGCGGATGCGTGTCCCTTCGGTGAGACGCGGGTCGGGCCGACTATCTGTTGGTGCAATGCGAACACGACAGGCTACAAGTTTACGAATTTGAATTGGCATTTTAAAAACATATTACGCGATAGAGACTTGTGGCTATTGGGTTATTGTCACGATAGTGCATTCAGAAGCTCGTGATAAATCAATTACCATCTTTTTCCAAATGACCAAGCATTTCACAAAAATACAATACACATAGATGGAGTGATTGTCAAGGTTGCAAACCGCCATGGCGCCACAAGTTCACTGCAGCAACCGAGTAGGTCACTGCATCGCTGGTGGAGAAGGAGGGCAGCTCACCTCGTCTATGATGCTTGCCCAGCGCCACCGCTACAGCTGGTTCCGCGATTTGGCTTGTCCTACCGCCCATTTGAACATTTGCACCGATTGCTCATCCCACTCCGTAGGCATGCGTGTTCTCTCCTCCGCAGTCGACTCCATGAATATGATCTGTGCCATTAGCCCCATCTCGAAATCAACGTGACGCTACCAGATGCTGACATCCCTCAACATCTTTCCCCTGAGATCGACTAGCGCCTCCGCCTTGTGCTTCGGCAGACGCAGCTCCTTCGAACTTGTCTCCTATCAACGCAACACTTCCTCGATTTGATTTGCCCTTGCTACCCACCACCTACAATGTAGCCTTGGCATGTTCTCCGGCGCCACCGATGTGTGATTCCAGAGCAATGGACCCCCTCTGAAACACATGTGGGTTTCGCTCGAAAGTGGCAGTGCTGCGAGCTGATACGTCGCCAACGTATCTAAAATTTATGAAGTATTCATGCTGTTATTTTGTCATTCTTGGGTGTTTTACAATCATTTTATAGCAACTTTATATCTTTTTTGGGACTACCCTATTGACCCTGTGCCCAGTGCCAATTGCTGTTTTTGCTTGTTTTTTACATCATAGGAAATCAATATCACACGGAGTCCAAACACCGCGAAACTTTACGGATATATTTTTTGGACCAGAAGGAACCCATTGGACCAGAGCTGCACCTAGGGGTGCCCCAAGGGGGGCACAACCCACCAGGGCGTGCCAGGCCCCCCTGGCGCGCCTAGGTGGGTTGAGCCCACTTCGGTAGCCTCCCCGCACCCCCTCTTTGAAATATAAATTCCCAAATATTACGAAACCCTTCAGGGTTAACCTAGATTAGAAGTTCCACCGCTGCAGGGCTCCATAGCCACCGAAAACCAATCTAGACCCATTCCGGCACCCTGTCGGAGGGGGAAATCATCTCCGGTGGCCATCTTGATCATCTCGGCGACCACCACGATGAGGAGGGAGTAGTCCACCCTCGGGGCTGAGGGTTTGTACCAGTAGCTATGTGTTTAATCTCTCTCTCTCTCTCTCTCATGATCTATATCATGGGCTTTGTTACTATAGTCGAATCATATGATGTTTCTCCCCTCTATACTCTCGTTGTGATGAATTGAATCTTTACCCTTTGATTTTTTGTCTTGTCGGATTGAATATTCAGAGATGAGAACATATGATATATGTCTTGCGGTATGAATACTTGAGGTGACAATTGGGGTATCTTATTGGTTCACTTGATATATGTTATGGCATTCAACTCGCGGATTCCGCGGTGATATTGGGGTAATCTATGCATAGGGGTTGATGCATGTTTTTCTCCGACGGAAACTTCGGGATCTCTTTATAGTTCTTTGTGTGGATTGAGTATTATGAATATGAATATGCTTTGGTGTTATTCTAGTACAAACTCTAGGATAGATCGAACGGAAACAATAGCTTTGTGTTATTTTAGTACGAACTCTTGAATAGATCGATCAGAAAGAATAGCTTTGAGGTGGCTTCACACCCTACAAACAATTTCTACCTTTGTTCTCTGCTAATAGGAACTTGGGAGTGATTCTTTGCTGTGCATTGAGGGATAATCATATGATCCAACTATGTTAGCATTGTTGAGACATTGCACTAGCGAAAGTATGGACCCTAGGTCTTGTTTTTAAGAATTGAAATACCGTTTTTGTGCCCGTTTACTACTTGCTACCTTGCTGTTTTTAATTATTCAGATGATAAAAATATATTTCTACCATCCATATTACACGTTTATCACCATCTCTTCGCCGAACTAGTGAACTAATACAATTTGCCATTTTATTGGGTGTGTTGGGGAAACAAGAGATTGCTTGTATTTGGTTGCAAGGTCATTTGAGAGAGACCATCTTCATCCTACACCTCTCACGGATTGATAAACCTTAGGTCATCCACTTGAGGGAAAATTGATATTGTCCTACAAAACTCTGTGCTTGGAGGCCCAACAGGTGTCTACAAGAATAAAGTTGCATAGTAGACATCAAGCTCTTTTCTGGTGCCTTTGCCAGGGAGGTGAGTGCTTGAAGGTATATCTTTAGATCTTGTACTTAAATCTTTTAGTTTCTTATTTTATCGCTAGTTTGGTTTTATAAAAGAAACTACAAAAAATAGGATTCAGGTTGCATCATATTATTCATCTTTATAATGTCTTTCGTGAAAATGACGGACAGGAAAATTGTGCTCAATTGATAGAAGAAGAATTCAATAGAATATTTGATATACATGATGAGTATGATTGCAATGTTGTTAGTATGAATTCATTGCATATCCATTATGCTAATGATATGCAAAACCTTAAGCTTGGGGATGCTATGTTTGATGAAGATGATATTTTTAGTCCCCCAAGATTTGATGTGCCAATTTGTTATAATGATTGCATGCCTCCTATTTATGATGATTCTAATGATGAAAGTGGATTTGGAGATGTTGTGACTTTTTTAGTGATGAATCCACCATTTCGGATGAGGCTTTAATTGACTATGACAACAAAGTTGCTATCTATGATGATTATGGTGATGACATGTATGCTATAAATAATAATGATAACCATGGAACTTGTCATCATGATTTTAATATTCACTCCCATGATAGTTATTTTGTTGAGTTTGCTCCCACTATTATTGATGAGAATAAATTTGCTTATGTGGAGAGTAACAAAATTTCTATGCTTATACATCATGAAAAGAATGTTTTATGTGATAGCCATATTGTTGAATTCATGCATGATGCTACTTAAAATTATTATGAGAGAGGAACATTTGCTTGTAGGTATTGTAATAATATCGAGTTTCCTCTCTATGTGTTGAAAATATTGAAGTTATGCTTGTTTTGCCTTCCTATGCTAGTTGATTCTTGTTCCCATAAGTTGTTTGATCACAAAATCCATATGCATAGGAAGTGGGTTAGACTTAAATGTGCTAGTAATATGCTTCATGATGCTCTCGTTATGTTCCAATTCTTATCTTTTATGCGAGCATCATCGAAATCATCATGCCTAGCTCAAAAGGGATAAAAGAAAAGCGATTGTTGGGAGACAACCCAACACTTTTACCTACTGTTTTTGTGTGTTCACATAATTATGCTACTGCAGTAATCATATTTTATTGATTTTGTTTCAATAAAGTGCCAAGTAAAGCCTTTCAGATCTTGTTGGGTGATAGTTACTTTGATCTTGCTGAAAAACAGAAACTTTTGCGCTCACGAAAATAATTCTAGTTTTTAATAGAGTAAATTTGATTTGATTCTTTTTGCAGAAGATTAATATACAAATTACTCACGTGGTCCTAAATGTTAAGAATTTTTGGAGTAGCATAAGTATGGTTTGAGTGCAGATTACTACAGACTGTTCTGTTTTAGACAGATTCTGTTTTCAATGCATAGTTTGCTTGTTTTCTAGTTTCTATGGCTTATATTGCAAAATATAAATTATAGAAATGTTATTCTACAGTAGGCATTGCGTAGAACAATTACGAATCTTGTCATTCGCAGTACCAAAAGTGAAATGGTTTGCTCTTTATCATACTAACCTATCTCACAAAGTTCCATTAAGTTTTGTGTGATTGAGGTTTTCAAGTTTTGGGTGACATATCAATATGAGGAGAATAAGGAGTGACAAGACCCTAAGCTTGGGGATGCCCAAGGCACCCCAAGGTAATATTCCAGGAAGATCCAAGCAACTAAGCTTGGGGATGCCCCGGAAGGCATCCCCTCTTTCGTCTCCAACATGATCGGTAACCTCACTTGGAGTTATGTTTTCATTCGTCACATGATATGAGTTTTACTTGGCGCGTCAATTTATCTTGTTAGGATTTTCTTGATGTTATTTAGAATAATGTTCTTCATCTTTTATTTCAATAAAAGTGGCAATGATAGCCTTTGCCATGCTTATTCGCAAGTATACTTGTTGCTGTTTGAAAACAGAAAGTTTACCGTTGTTGCAAAAATTCCCTAGAAAAGTCAGAATGTGATAAATTTTGAAACTTTTTTGAACAATGAGCTCTCATAAATTTTATACAATGTGGTAAATTTTCATAATGTTTGGAGTTGAATAAGTATTGATACTTCTGCATTCTTTACAGACTGTACTGTTTTGGCAGATTGCTGTTATGTTTGCATTGTTTGCATATGTTTGCTTGTTTAATGACTCTATTTGTGGATAGGAGTATTAAATATGCAGAGGCATTTAGTATGCAATGTTCAATAATAATTTTAGTGGTTTGCTACAGTAGAGAATGATGAGGGTTTTGCATTTGTTTATACTAACTTATCTCACGAGTTCTTGTTGAGTTTTGTGTGGATGAAGTTTTTGAGATTTAGGAAAACCACTGTCGGTGTAAAAAAGTAGGGGCCTTCTGTACCCCTTTACTTTTGCACACGCAGTTATAGCCGCACCTGCAACCACGCTTGGCGGGGCAGAGGAAGCAAAGATACAAGACTACCCGAGCGGCACTGACACCATCGAGACCGCCACCTTTGAGCCTAAGAATTATGACGCCATCAACAACGTCAAGACCAAGGCTCGGGAGCGCCTACGTGGTGGCATGCAGATCTTTGTGATAAAGAGAGGCCTGCAAGACTGGGTAAGAACCAGAAGACGAAGTCCCCCGACAAGAACCCTGCCGGGGACGACCATAGAAACCCGACAAGACCCTTGTCGGGGATATCAGCAGGGCCACGACCAGGCCCACACTTACAAGGTTTCACTGCCCCATGGTCGTTCCGACACAGCAGGGAGCGTGCCAACTAGGCACACACCTACGTGGCAGCATGCAGCTTCTAGGCCAACCAAGCAAGCACCTGCGTGGTGGCATGCAGATCTTCGAGAAGACCTTGCCACCGCAGCAGCCAGCCATCCAGTGTGGTGCTGCATGCCTCGTCAGCTTGGGCGCATGTCGAAGCGAGACGAGGTGACGACAGACGAGACGAGCTTCCTTGTCGTCACCGATAAAGCAAGCGGGCACGTCAGCAGTGCATTAAATGTGTTTTGCCCCACGATGTCAGGGATAGACTTGTACACTGTAGATACTTTCCACCTCATGTGTGCCACTGTGGCAGCCCCTTTGATATATAAAAGGAGGCCTGAGGCATACTGAGGAAAGGATTCAGACTTTTTGGGCTAGGATGCACCACAACTAGTTCAAGATCTCATGAACACCAAATATACACCAAAGCAGGATTAGGGTATTATGCATCGCTTGCGTCTCGAACCTGGATAAAAATTCCCCCATGTTGATCTTCTAAACCCGCTCTTTTCACAGCCCCGCGCCCCATCAACTGTAGTAGGGATTCCCTGTGATCCCATAGGTGTCGTTCCAGAACCCGACATCTTTGGCGCACCAGGTAGGGGGGCGCAAGAGGTGAAAATCTGGTTTTGAAGTCAACTCATCGAGTCCTTCATCGTGATGGCTTGAGAGACGAATGTTACTCAATCAGCCACGCTCTGGCGCCTCAGCCAGGCGAGGCGATATTGTCCGCTGCCGCAACCGCTATCCGCATGGCAACGGAAAAGCTAAGTTACGCAGAACCTTGAGCAATTCCTTCTTAATATAAAGTTATTCTCCTTGTTCTGTTTCGAGTTCGCTCAACAGTTCAAGCGGGTGCGCTGAGAATGGCAGGATGGCTTGCCCGACAGCAAGCGCCCTCGGCTGGCTACTAAGGATCCATCCTTCAAAGCACCATAGCATGGGTTTACGTGCTGGAAACCCTATCCAACTAGGCGTAGGGTGTGTACATACAAGAAAAGATCAAACAGAAGATAGCATGCTTCATTTCAAAGTACTGCAGGGTTATGGTACATCAATAGTTGGTGCGGTTCTAACTTAAGATAAAATTATATTGGTCATGAACTCGCAGCGGTGATGAGAAACGGGGTGCCTAGTAACGGCGCCGGCCTTCCACCCTCCTGACTCTGTCAATGCAGTTGATGATGGGCTCGATACGCTCTTCGAGCGCCATGAGGTTCGTGCCCTCCGGCAAGCTCTCCAGTGCGTCGGCGAAGTCGATGATGGGGTTCCAGAACGCCACCTTGGTGAGCACCTTGGTCAGGGAGCCCCGACAGAGCCTCCGGGACTCATTCGCCAGATAAACTGCTCGATTGGTGCGGAGCTGCTCCAGGGCACCGAGGGCGCCCTCGAAGAACAGGGTCAGCCTGGCATTGGGGCTCATGTTTGGCTCCTGGGAGTACCTGAGATCCGGCATGCCCATGACGGCCAGCTTCACGGAGATCCTCCCAGCGACGTCGACGTGGCGGATGATCCATAGGTTTATGCCCTTTGCGTAATCCTTGTGCTCGGCGGCGTCATCGCTTCGCACCCGCTTCTCGTCCTCCAAGGCCTTGTTCAGGGTCTGCTCACGAGCCCCGGCCTCCGAAAGCTTCCCCTCCAAACCAGAGAGCAGTTGGCCGTGTCCGTCTCCTCCGTCAGGCCCAAGATCTTCTTCTTCAGCTCCTCCCACTCCAGCTCCTTCACCTTGCCGGCGTGGTCCAGAGCGAGAGCACAGAGTGTGTTCTTGTGCTTCTGCTCCAGCTCCTGGGTCCACTGCGCAACAATCTTCCCAACCTCCTCATCCTTCCCGCGGAGCGTGGCGGCAAGCGCCTGCTCACGCGCAACGAGGTCTTCCTCCTGGCTGTTCAACAGAGCTTGTTGATGTTGCCAGGTGGCTTCATCCTTGGCGGCCTGCTCCCTCGCCACCTCTTGGACCTTCTCGATGTTGGCCTCCTTTAGTATGAGCTCTCGCTTGTGCTCGTCTATCTCATCATGGGCAGTACTCAGCTCTTCCCGGGGCTCGGCGAACCAAACCTGCGTCTGGGTGACGCGCTCCCCAAAATCTGCCTCCTCCTTGTCCACCGCCGCTGTCCTGGACTTCACCTTGTCCTGGCGGGCACGATGGAGCACTTGGAGCTTCTAGAAGTTGGTGCTCATGGCCCGAAGAAGCTGCTCCTCCTGGGAATCGCCATCATTGGCGCTCGCTTCATCGACAACCTGGAGCCCTGCGGTGGCGAGCACCTCATTGTCGAACACCTCCCCTTCGGCTAGCGCCCTGGTGCTCGCCATCCCTGGGAGGTGGACAAACAGGTCATCGCCCACCCTTAGGTACTTGCCCGGGGTAGGGGCTGTAGGGGAGGAAAATTGTTCGTTGGCCACCTCCTCCTCGGAGGGCCCCTCGGTGGTCTCCTGATACGTCCCTTATGCATCATGCTTTTATATCAATATTTATTGCATTATGGGCTGTTGTTACACATTATGTCACAATACTTATGCCTATTCTATCTTATTTACGAGGTTTACATGAAGAGGGAGAATGCCGGCAGCTGGAATTCTGGGCTGGAAAAGGAGCAAATATTAGAGACCTATTCTGCACAACTCCAAAATTCCTGAAACTTCATGGGAGCAAGTTTCAGAATATATAAAAAATATTGGGCGAAAGAAATACCAGAGGGGGCCCACCCACCATCCACGAGGGTGGGGGGCGTGCCCTACCCCCTTGGGCACGTCCCCCTGCCTCGTGGGCCCCCTAGCAGCCCTCTGATGGCCATCTTCTACTATATGAGGTCCTTCGTCCAGGAAAAAATCATAAGCAAGCTCACGGGATGAAACTCTGCCGCCACGAGGCTGAACCTTGGCGGAACCAATCTAGGGCTCCGGCGGAGCTGTTCTGCCAGGGAAACTTCCCTCCGGGAGGGGAAATCCATCACCATCATCATCACCAACGATCCTCTCATCGGGAGGGGGTCAATCTCCATCAATATCTTCACCAGCACCATCTCATCTCAAACCATTGTTCATCTCTTGTATCCAATATTTGTCCCAAAGCCTCAGATTGGTACCTATGGGTTGCTAGTAGTGTTGATTACTCCTTGTAGTTGATGCTAGTTGGTTTACTTGGTGGAAGATCATATTTTAAGATCCATTATGCATATTAATACTCCTCTGATTATGAACATGAATATGATTTGTGAGTAGTTACTTTTTTTCACAAGGACATGGGAGAAGTCTTGCTATAAGTAGTCATGTGAATTTGGTGTTCGTTCGATATTTTGATGAGATGTATGTTGTCTTTCCTCTAGTGGTTTCATGTGGACGTCGACTACATGACACTTCACCATTGTTTGGGCCTAGAGGGAGGCATTGGGAAGTAATAAGTAGATGATGGGTTGCTAGAGGGACAGAAGCTTAAACCCTAGTTTATGCGTTGCTTCGTAAGGGGCTGATTTGGATCCATATGTTTCATGCTATGGTTAGGTTTACCTTAATACTTCTGTTGTAGTTGCGGATGCTTGCAATAGGGGTTAATCATAAGTGGGATGCTTGTCCAAGGAAGGACAATCCCAAAGCACCGGTCCACCCACATATCAAATTATCAAAGTACCGAACACGAATCATATGAACGTGATGAAAACTAGCTTGACGATAATTCCCATGTGTCCTCGGGAGCGCTTTCCTTTATATAAGAGTTTGTCCAGGCTTGTCCTTTGCTACAAAAAGGATTGGGCCATATTGCTGCACCTTATTTACTTTTATTACTTGTTATCCGTTAAAAATTACCTTATCACAAAACTATCTGTTACCGATAATTTCAGTGCTTGCAGAGAATACCTTACTAAAAACTGCTTATCATTTCCTTCTACTCCTCGTTGGGTTCGACACTCTTACTAATAGAAAGGACTACGATAGATCCCCTATACTTGTGGGTCATCACCTCCCGGCAGGCCCCTTGCCGGCCTCCTCGGCAGTGGCCTTGCCGGCCTCCTCGGTGGCAGACTTGGCGGCTTCCTCAGCCGCGATCTTGGTGGACTCAGCTTCGGCATCCTTGGCGACCTCCCCAATGACAGTGTCAATGTACTCATGGTCCATTGAGGGAGGGTCTGGAAACCAGAATGGAAGGACGAAACGAGGCCAAGGTCAAGGTTCAGAACAAAGAAAAAAACATAGGGATGGGAGGCAGGCCACTTACCCGTGCCAAGCTGCGGAGATGTGTTTCCCTCCCGCCCGCAACCGTTGGCAGGACGGAACCACTGGTGCCCGTGCCTGTACCCTCCTCCTCCTCCACGCGTGTGGGGTCGGCGGTGTTCGCCCTTGCCGGGGACGTCCGTCCGGGCAGCGTGGTCGATTGGGGCGGCATGTCGGGGCGGTCCTGAGCAGCTCCCCCTACTACTGCTCTCCTCCTGCAAAACCCGACAAGGTCAGGACCAAAAATCCCCGCCCCGGCACCCGCCGACGAAGAGTGAGTAATGAAATTATACTGGGGGTTGAAGTGGGGGCTGCATCGAGGGCTGGGGTCCGGGCTGATCTCCACCACCGTCGGCATGTGCGGAGTGCTCACCGAAGGCTTGTCGCCCGTCGAAGCCTTGGCCCTCTTTGCCGCCCTCTGGGCCAGTGTCTCCGTGTCCCTGCAAAGATGAGATCATGTCAGGAAACATAGCACGAGTTCAAGGTCAATGATAATGAAGGGCGAGGTGCTTACTCCTCCTCTTCCTCTGGCCTCCGCTTCCTCTTCGGGCTGAAGGACCCGAGGTCGAAATCAACCTCTAGGTCATTGTCTGAAGGGGAAGGAGAAGGGGATGGGTTCCTGCGCCGCTTGGACGAGGAAGAGGTGACGTCCACTGCCTTCTTCCCTACCACGACCCTCGTTTGGCGCCCGAGCTACTCCTAGGCCTGTTGTCGCTGTGTTGTCCTGCCAGGACGGACCGGCACGCCGGAGCTAGCCCACCACAGGACACGTTTTCTCCCCGAGGCCGGGGGCTCATCTGCCTCGGTCTCCTCTTTGGCCGACTCCTCGGTCGCATCTTCAACAAGGGCCCCAGCGCCGGCGCCGCTGGCCTGCCCGGCAGGCTCCGCCCATTCGGCGAGCTCTTTCTCCTCTGCGGCCGTGTCGGCCTCGTCCTCCATGGTGCCAACGCTGCTGGCCTCCTTGGCGAGTGCCGCCTCCTCTGCCCTGGCAGCGATATACACCAGCTCCGCCTTGGTGGTGTCACGGATGAGCAGCGGCTCGTCACGGACATACCTCTCCGACAGGTTGTCGAAGAAGGCATGCACCCGCTCCGCTTCTGGCTCAGCCCAGCTTGGGTCCAGGCCGTGTGCATTGAAGTCTGGCATCATAGCAACGATGGCGGTCTGGCAAGAGTTGTTGCTCAATGGGACCACTCCCACTGGAAACTCAAACAAAGACCCACCGGCCTTCACGGCCTTGCCGGCCTTCTCGGCCTTGCCGGTCCTCTCGTCTCCGCCGGCCTCGTCGACCTTGAGATGAAAAAGCCTCTGGCAGAGGTGGGCGTGATGCAGCACCATGAAATTGTGCTTCAGGCCAGGATGGAGCCTCATGACATCGGCCGCATTCCTGAAGTCCCAGGCCGGCCTCCCCTTGTTGTGCAGTGGGGCAATCCGGCGGCAGATGAAGTCAGCCCCAACCATCTTGAGGGTGAGCCTGGCCGAGGTGAGGCGATGAATCCTGGTGGTGGCCACCGTGAGCTTTTCTTCGTTGGCCTCGACATCGCCCCAGTCTTTTCTGTGAACCGGCGGCATCTGACTGACCAGGCAGAACTCCTGCGGATCTGCCTCCTCAATCCAGCACCAGCGGCCCACCACTCTTCCCACTGCTCCTTCTAGGCACCCTCCGGTTACGTGCCCCTGCCCTGGGTCCTCGGGATCCAGGTGACGCAGCCAGAGATGGCACCCCCTGGCTGGATGCGAGGGTAGAAGTAGTGGCGGAAGAGCGTCGTGTCGGGGAGCACTCCGGCGAAGCCCTCGTAGATATGGGCGAAGAAGGCCATGCACGCCACAGCATTCGGCGTGAAGTCCAGAAGGTGAAAGCCGTAGGTATGCATGATGTCGTTGAAGGAATCGGGCAAATGGGGGCAGACCCCGCAGGAGAAGTAATCGATGAAGAAGGGGTACCAATTCGGGCCTTCCTTGACGAAGGCGGCAGGGATGAGCGCGTCTCCCTTCCCCACAAGGGCCTGAACATGTCCCTAAGGATGAGCACGTCGACCGTTGAGGTGAGGAAGGCTTGCTGCATCCAAAGCTCCTGTTCTGGGCCTGCAGTTAAAACCCTGCCACGCGTGCCCATGCACTGTTCTGGGCCTGGCCCAACAACACTCTGCGGTTATGTTTGGCCCAGGCCCGGGGCTCCTGTCGGTGTACAAAGTAGCGGCCTTCTGTACCCCTTTACTTGTGCACGGGCAGTAGTATAGCCGCACCTGCGACCAACGCTGAAGCCAGAGACGCAAAGAGCAAATGGACAAGATGGTTTTCCCTTGGCATGAGCCTTGCCGTGGACGACCTACGCTGCCCCCGCAAGAGCCTTGCCGGGGCAACTCGCCCAACAACATCGAGACCGCCACCTTTGAGACCGAGAATTATGACGCCATCAACAACGTCAAGACCAAGGCTTGGGAGCGCCTGCGTGGTGGCATGCAGATCTTTGTGATAAATAGAGGCCTGCAAGACTGGGTAAGAACCAGAAGACAAAGTCCCCCGGCAAGATCCTTCTAGAGGACGACCACAGGAACCTGGCAAGACCCTTGCCGGGGATACCTGCAGGGCCACGATCATGCCTGCACTTACAAGGTTTCACTGCCCCATGGTCGTTCCAACGCAGCAGCCAGCCTGCCAACTAGGCACACACCTATGTGCAGCATGCATCTTCTAGGCCAACCAGGAAAGCACCTGCGTGGTGGCATGTAGATCTTCGAGAAGACCCTGCCACCGTACCAGTGCAGCAGCCAGCCAGCCAACGTGGCACTGCATGCCTCTTGATCTTGGGCGCGCGTCGAAGCGAGATGAGGCGGCGCCAGACGAGACAAGCTTCCTTTTTGTCCCCGATAAAGAAAGGGGGCATGTCGGCAGCACATTAAATGTGTTTTGTCCCATGATGTCAGGGATATACTTGTACACTATAGATACTTTCCACCTCCTGTGTGCTGCTGTGGCACCCCCTTTGACATATATAAGGAGGCTCGAGGCATAGTGAGGAAAGGATTCATACTTTTTGGGCTAGGATGCACCACAGCTAGTTCAAGAACTCAAGAAAACCAAATATACACCAAAGCAGGATTAGGGTGTTACGCATCGCTTGCAGCCCGAACCTGGATAAAAATTCCCCCGCGTTGATCTTCTAAACCCGCCCTTTGGACAGCCCCGCGCCCCATCAACCGTGGTAGGGATTCCCTATGATCCCATAGGTGTCGTTCCAGAACCCCGACAACCGTGATATGAGAGGAATTAAGGAGACACAAAAGCTCAAGCTTGGGGATGCCCAAGGCATCCCAAGATAATATTTTAAGAAGTCTCAAGCATCTAAGCTTGGGGATGCCCTGGTAGGCATCCTACCTTTTTTCTTCAACAATTATCGGTTAGTATCGGTTGAGCCTTAGTTTTTGCTTCTTCACATGATGCGTGCTATCCTTGGATTCTCATTTTATTTTGTTTTGCTTGCTGTTTTAATAAACTACTTAGATCTGAAAGTTTTTAAATAAAATAGAGTCTTCAAATAGTTTCCAAGGAGGCTAAGTAAGCAGCATTCAGATTACGTCAACGAAGCCCCTTTCTATGTCATTTACTCTTGTGCTTCACTTATATCCTATGAGTAAATTTTTGAATGAATTGAATATCCTGAAGTTGAAATCGTATCATGGCTAGTGGTAGCTTCACATTGGGTTTAGAAAGTGAAACTTTTGAGGCTTGACAATCACAATATTGGTCATACAAGCAATTCACGAATAATTAGTATAAGCAAGAGAACTTTCACAAGAAAATACCCTGTCATGGAAATCTTTTGTGATTGTGAGCCCCCATCAAAATATTATATGCAAAGATTCTTGACGGTGGACAAGGAAGACAATGTAATGGTTTATGTTTGTTCATATTCACATAGAAGTTATATTGTCATAGATCCTTCAACATGTGTTGCTTGCCCCCCATCTTTGCTAGCCAAAAATTCCGCACCAAGTAGAGATACTACTTGTGCATCCAAAACCCCTTAAACCCTAATCTTATTTTCAAGAGTCCACCATACCTACCTAAGGATTAAACAAGATCCTTCAAGTACGTTGTCATTGGTGCAATAAGGCAATAAAAATTGCTTCTAAAAGTGTAAGATCATTTAGTGTAAGAGAAAATTGAGCGTTGTACGAACTTGTGATGGTAAAGCAATAAAAGGGACAAACTGCATAATAAAGGTCTCTATCACAAGGGGCAATATAACGTGAAGTTCTTTTGCACAAAAGGATTGAGCATACAAACAAATAAGCGCATGGCAACCTCTGCTTCCCTCTGCGAAGGGCCTATCTTTTACTTTTCAGTATTCACTTTTATGCAAAGAGTCATAGTATTCCTCTCTATTCCTTTTTATTTTCTCTTTTGGTAAGCATAATGTGGTGAGGAAAGATCTAGGCACATATGTCTAGTTGAATAAGGGTAGCATGATATATTATTGTTGACATCACCCTTGAGGTGAGTACATTGGGAGGCAAAACAATAAGCCCTATCTTTCTATGTGTCCGGTTGAAACATTTTGCTCATGTGTATGCGGTGAGTGTTAGCAATCATAGAAGACTATATGATGGTTGAGTATGTGGAGGTCTTACTTAAACTCTGTTGAATAAGTTGAATTGCAATTGCTTGGTGACGAAGAACATAGGTTGTTGGGTTTCAAGAGAATTCATTGTTTGAACCTTAACATGTGAATTGGTTGCCACGATAACATGAGAAGTTTCATAAGAAAAAGAATTGTTGTTATGATGCTAGGAAAAATGATTGAAATTATCATTGATTAAACTTGTGCACTTTGCTAGCATTCACACTTCACAAATTATTTCTTTTATCATTTACCTACTCGAGGACGAGTAGGAATTAAGCTTGGGGATGCTGATACGTCTCCAATGTATCTATAATTTATGAAGTATTCATGCTGTTATTTTATCATTCTTGGTTGTTTTACAACCATTTTATAGCAACTTTATATCATTTTTTGGGACTAACCTATTGACCCAGTTGTCGGTGTCAAAACCGGCAGAACTCGGGTAGGGGGTCCTGAATTGTGCGTCTAGGATCGATGGTAACAGGAGATGGGGGAAATAATGTTTACCCAAGTTAGGTCCCTCTCTATGGAGGTAATACCCTACTTCCGGCTTGATTGATCTTGATGAATATGAGTATTACAAGAGTTGATCTACCATGAGATCGTATTGGCTAAACCCTACAAGTCTAGCCTGACTATGATTATTCAGGGAGTATCTACAGACCTAGCCCTCCGGTTTATATAGGCACAGGAGGGATCTAGGGTTACACAAGGTCGGTTACACAGAAAGGAATCTTCATAGTCGGTCGCCAAGCTTGCCCTCCACGCCAAGGAGAGTCCCGTCCGGACACGGGTAGAGTCTTCGGTCTTTGTATCTTCACGGCCCAACAGTCTAGCCCATATCCAATAGGTCGGACACCCGAGGACCACTTATTCCAGGACTCCCTCAGTAGCTCCTGGATCAGGCTTCAATGATGATGTGTCCGGCGTGCAGATTGTCTTCGGCATTGCAAGACGGGTTCCACTTTCCGAATACTCCAAGATAGTCTCCGGATAAGAAGGTATCCGAATCTGCAACATAAGTACCATGCACGACTGCAGAGAATATTGTATTTCACGAGTCCCATCCGCTGAAAACTTTGTAACAAGATGACATCACGTCTGTCCGGTTGTTATTTCGAACCGTTTTCTGTTCCATGTTTCGAGGCGTGGCCCTTATTGGCACATTCTGTCGGAGCAGAGATCGTGTCCCCTTATTGCGGGATCGTCATTAATACAAGTGTGAGTAACAAAACCGTTCCACTGGAAAGATTCCTTGGGAATAGGCAGGTTTTTAGGCTTAGGAGGAGGCGTTCAATACCCACGGCCTTTATAAAGGAACCAAGGGCCATCTTTTTACACCAAGCCTGTCCTTAACCTCCCCTACTTCGAGTTTCTAGCACCCAAAGTCCGACTTTGTTGCTTCAGGTTTCCCATCATGTCCGGACCTAGCCCGCAAAGTCGTGGGTGGCTTCCTCTGTCACAGAGGAGGATATTGCAAAGCTTTGGGCGGCCCGATACCTGACCACAGAGATCCACCACAGGCTCCCTGCTCAAGGACAGGTTATTCCGACCCCCAGATCTGGCGAGAGGGTTGTATTTATCTCTGACTTCCTCCGAGGGCTAGGGTTCGCTCTCCACCCTTTTGTCCGGGGGCTAATGTTTTATTACGGACTAGATTTTCACGATCTAGCTACGGATTCCTTCCTTCATGTCTTAGTGTTTATTGTCACGTGCTAGGCCTTCTTCCGAATCCCCCCACACTTCGGCTTATGGCTCCAGACCTTTGGTGTGAAGCCAAAGGTAGTCGAAGGGGAACAAGTGGAGTGAGGCGGTGTAGTAGTAAGCCAACTTACCAACACTCCCTGGCCAAAAGGCTCCTTCGCTGAAGCTTCCAATCAATGGCAGCGAGAGTGGCTTTACGTTACGAAACCCCATAGCACCAAGTGGGCGGCTACACCTGCGTTCCGTTCCGGCCCTCCATTACAACTTGCATCATGGGTGAATAAGGGGCTGGACTGGGGATCAGTTGACGAAGTGCGGAATCTACATAGCTGCGTCCGAACCCTCCTCGAGAGGGGCATCGATCTTGTCAACGTGATTCAAGTAATGCTGATCCGCCGAATCCTGCCATGCCAGCGTAGGCCTCTCTGCATGTGGGAGTTTAATCCCGAAGGGCCACGAACCCTCCAACACTTCTTTGGTGCTACGCATAAAGGGATGTGGAAGATGTTTTTAGGGAAATGGAAACATTGGCCGGACACCTCAGAAGACGTGGGCCTTGACTGCAACCGTCCGGACACGCCGGTAAGCACTTGTCTTTCGAATACTTTGTAGTTAAGTATATCGTGATATGTTACCGAGCACATTATATTCTTTCAGGGCTGGATAAAGAAAGAGGAACTAATAAGGTGTTCGGCCCCCCTTCCCGAAGCCTCAGCGGATCCCGTATTAACAAGGATGCTGGCCCCGGCACCCTACTAGATGTCTGGGAAGGAGGACAAGCCGGGGAGCCGGAGGACCAAAGAGGGCCTCCATCCCGAAGTTATTTTAGACACTGTGTCCAGGGAGATGAAAATCTCATCGCCCGAAGGAAAAAGTAAAGGGGAAGCCAACATTCATTCCCCCTATGGTAAGAAAAGGGCTGTCTCCGAAGATTGGGAAGAAAAGGCTCCCAAGCAAGGCAAGATGCCCCTGTCGGGTGGCTCGGGTTTGAAGGATGACATTATCGCGCGATCCTCCATTGAGGCCAAGCCTGAATCGTAAGCATACAAGGGAGTTTTACACATACCCCGTTCCTCAACCATCATCTTCCTCGGGAGACCTTCTCCCAGAGATGATGAAAAGCGAGACGCCTCCACTAGTCTCCTCACCCAATAAGGTGGATGACCTCGAGGTGTCGTCCCGGAGGATCTCTCCTGATCCGCAAGTGATGCGAGCGGTGATGAAAACACGAACCGAAGATGACACTTCGGTAGCCCAGGGTCCGGGGGCCAACAATCAAGGGCCAGGACTGTCCGGCTTTCAGCCGGAGACAATTCTAGGGGCGAACGAACAGATCCCTTTGAAGGGAAGCCATGCTGCTATGGCTGTTTCCGGAGACCCAGAAACACCGGATATATTGATGGACATGCTGCGACAGGCGTCCGTCTCCGAAGACCATCATACCTTGATGGGCGCAGTGGTTAAAAAGGTCCTATTCGTGAAAAGAGGATTGAATGAAGCCTTCACGAGCCTGCTAAGATGTTTCGAGGTTTGTGCTATAATGCTTTCAATTGTGTTTTATTCACAAAATATTCCTATGTATAGATAGTAGCCCCTGAGACTCTGATAGGCTCCCCAAGGGAGGCAATCATAGGATCAAAAATATTTATCTAGGAAATAATATGGCTACATTGAACACGGGCCATTACTTCCCCTGCAACTGCACGATCTGCAGAGGTTGCGGATCTGCAGTGGAAGATTGAAGAGGCGGATGATGACATCACGCTGATCAACAAGCGTCTTGACGAGGTGCGAGGTATGTTTTTGGGTCAGCCAGTATATTTACGCATGATAACATGAGCATGAAGCTGGAATTGTACACTGAGACATGCGTAACTATAGATGGTGTTGCTGCGGTGGAGCCCCTTCGGGCTGAGCTTGTCCTTGCCAAGGAACAAACCTGGACGAGTAATCTGGCTGCCCATAAGGTGGCTGAAGAATTAAAAACCGAACAGGTTGTTCGGCGCCAATGTGACGAAAGAAGTACTACCATGGCGCGCAAACTGGAGGAGACCACCCTCCAGTGTGAATTCCTTGAGAAGGATTACAAGACCAAAATGGCCGATCATGACAAGGCCTTACAAGAAGCGAAAGAAGCACGGTCTAAGTCTAGAGCGGCTCGGGAAGAGATCCGGCAAGCTAGGGAGATAGCGGTTGGTAAGCCTTTATTATTACAAACGAAGTTCGGCGATCTGAAGTATTCCCCGCTTAACAAAACATGGAGTTCTCCGGACCCTTTTTTAGACCTGCCGAAGAGCGCCTCCAATGCGTCGCAATTTTATCAAGTGCGGGAAGGGTGTGCCACGGAGAAGCTTTTTTGGTCACAGTTCAGCGCGCCAAAGCGTCAGTTGTTATTAAATGAATAGATGGCCCAGTGGGCCGAGCTCCACAGGATATCTGGTTCCGCCATGAGGGACGTCATAGTTCGGCTGTAGCCTACGGAGCCCATTCCGAATAATTACTTCGGTTTGGTTTAGAGGCTTGTGGATGCAGTCCCGTGTATCGACACTGTTAAGCATTCAACGTGCATTGAGGGTGCACGGATGGCCTTTGCCCGTGTCAAAACATACTGGGCCAAGATGAAGGCCACTGACGTTGCCGGGAGGAGTCCCCCCAAGGGTATGGATCATCACGCACTCGAACATTATTTCGAGGACGTCTTAGAGCGTGCCCGCTTGATAGAGGGTCAGTGCTCGAAAGATACAATGTTTGAATGAAATGTAATGAATTGTAAAACACAGTATGATGATAATATTATGATTTTTTCTTAAGAGTTTTTGATTCCTCCTGTGCGGCCGTTGTTTGCATAATCTGGAAGTTTTCCAGTCGTCGGCTTCAGCCCCCACATAGAAAATACGGGGGTGTTCAGAAAAGCATATGATCACTCTGAACCCAACGTCTTGGTCCATGAATGGAGGTGTCAATGCGGTGAACGAGGCAACCGGACTATAGGGCGTTAACAGTTTCACTTAGCCATTGGAGTTTTATGGTGGGTTTACGATATAAACCCTAGTATGTACGCTTTTATCTCAATGTGGTGCGTTCACATGTATGACCTAAAGAAAGGTCCTTCGTATAATACGGAGGGAATCACGAAAGATTCCAATAAGTCATCGAGTGGTTGACCAGCTCTCGCCACAGCATGACAGTCAGTTTTCGGCTTTCTCTACTGAAGTGCTCGCCTGGGCAAACCAAAGCACAATCGCATTAGTTCTCCCTTTACTACCTTAGCCCATAGTGCGGAACGTAAGGTAGCAAGCACAGGAGCCGGGCAACCCAACTATTGACCCAAGACATGATTCAAAGTTGATGCATATAAGGCCAAACTTGCGACGCTGAAGTAGGCTATAAAGTTGTTCGGACTTATTGGAAATTTTAGTTTGTTCCCATATCTTGCCCCTGGCGGGGTGTGTGAAAATCACCAGGAGCAAAATATAGTTTTTTAGAGAAAAGTGAATACGGGATATAAATTATATTCACTGGAACTTGAGTGACATGCCAATCATTGTTTTGTATATAATAACGCCGTGACCCTGGTTATTTGACATGCCAAGGGTCGATGGTTGAGGTAGAAGGTACTTTACAGGCTCGCAAAATAGAGAGTACGGTCTAAGAAAGTTGTTTTGGACCTCCTGTTGCCTATGAATGGACAAACCGGAACTCCGATGGAGTCGGCGAGATGACCAGCCTACGAGTCACCTATGATAAAAGGACAATGAAAAAAGAAAATGTCGTCAGAAAAGAATTGAAAAGAAGGGAGTGATAGAAGTACTTGTAGGCTCGCCCGTATTATGTCTCCGCTGGTCCCAATGGTATTTTAAGTGCATAGTATGTATGCGCAGTATAGATTTCGCAGGTGTGTGAGGTGGACGGCGGAGGCCGAACTACTAGTCCAGATCCATAATTGGCAGGTCGTGCTGAATGGAGACCGACGGCTTAATGGTCGTCAAGGTATGCGGTTTAATAAGGCCAACTTGTACTCCGGCTGGAGGGAACGTAGTATGATCCTTAGTCCGGAGGGAGTATGTCTCGTGCTCCTCTGTAGGGACGTGTGTTATGTATACCATGTTCACCGTTTTTACCACGGGGGGAAATTGCTTCCGACCACCAGTATTTGTTTGGTGAATCTCTTTGTCATCGCTATCATTGGGTGGTATTTTCCCCTTATGTTCGGTGTTTAGCCTACCGGCCTGTTTGAAGACCCAACAACTTCTGTTGGTGTGAGTGGCTGGCTTATCGGGATTGCCATGAATCTGGCAGGGTCGGTCCAATATCTTGTCTAAGGTGGACGGCTCATATCTATTAGCCTTAAATGGATTTTTCTGTTGACCGGGTTTGGGGCCGCTGAATCCGGCGTTGACCGCTCTGTCACGCGTTCTCTCATTATCATTGTGACGTTTGTGTTTGTTGCGTCGTGGTTTGCCATTGCCGTGTCAGACTTCGGAAGTACCCGGGTCGCTGGCACTGTTGCTTCTACGAGCAAGCCAGTTGTCTTCTCCTGCGCAAAAGCGGGTCATCAGAGTGGTAAGGGCTGACATGGATTTTGGTGTTTCTTGACCGATGTGGCGGGCGAGCCACTCGTCCGGGACGCTATGTTTGAAGGCCGCTAGGGCTTCCGTGTCTGGACAGTCAACGATTTGGTTCTTTACAACTAAGAACCTAGTCCAGAGCTTCCTGGCTGACTCTCCGGGCTGTTGAACTATATGGCTTTAGTCATCGGCGTCTAGTGGCCAGACATATGTGCCTTGGAAGTTGTCGCGGAAGGTGTCCTCCAAATCCACCCAGCTGCCAATAGAGTCTTCGGGCAGACTGTTCAACCAGTGCCAAGTTGGACCTTTGAGTTTTAATGAGAGGTATTTGATGGCATGAAGGTCATCTCCGCGGCCATGTGCATATGGAGAAGGAAATCCTTGATCCACGCCACGGGATCCGTTGTTCCATCATATGATTCAATATTCACGGGTTTAAACCCTTCTGGGAATTCGTGCTCCATTACTTTGTCTATGAAGCAAAGAGGGTGTGCGGTGCCTCTATGTTGGGCCACATTGCGACGTAGCTCCGATGGAGTCTGTCTGCAGTTTTCGGCCCGGGTGTGACTAGGCTTGTCACGTCCGAGTAGATAGCCGTTGTCATGTGTCGGGGCACGTCCTCGCGATCCGTAGATCGATCTGGTATGTCCTGCTCTATTGTCCAGGTCATGCCGAAGGTCATATGTGTGACTACGAGCTATGTTGTCTCTGCCTTGACGGTGAGGAGGGGTGGGCTGGTGTTCGACTTGAGTTGCCTCTTTGTCCCGACCACGTAGTGGTCGGTTAGCCGCATTGTGCGGCGATGGTATGGGCTCTGGTGCATCGTCATCGAACTGAGGTAGCAGTTTGCGCTTCGGGTAACTTTTGACAGGGCGCTTGAGGTCGTTTTCTTCGGCTGCTAGGATGTCAGTCCATCTATCGTTGAGCAGATCTTGGTCATCTTGAAGCTGCTGCTGCTTATTTTTCAGGCTCCTTTGAGTGGCTATTAGCCGACGCTTAAAGCGCTCCTGCTCCTGAGGTTCCCCAGGCACGATAAAATCATCGCTGCCGAGACTCACCTCATCCTCGGAGAGTGGAATGTAATTACTATCCTCCGAGTCGTCGTTTATGGCCTGTTCGTCAGGGCTAACTTGCTTGTTTTCCCGATCGTCCTGTTTGGCAGTTCGTTCATCGAGATCTTCTCTATTTTCGGCACTGTCAGGAGTGGTGTCCTCTCCTATGTCTGTATCGCCTTTTATTCCATGACGCGACTTAGAGCAGCGCCGCTGACGCCGGTGTTTTGGTTGTATCACAGGAGGTTTGTCCTCAACTGGATCTTCTTTCTCGTTGTCGTTAGTTCTCTTAGGTGTATCCACCATGTATACGTCGTAGGAAGAGGTGGTTGTCCCGCGTTCGGTAAACGGTGGGCCTTCGCCCGGTTTCTTATTGGCATCGTCGTCCGTACTGTTGATGTCTTTGGAGCCATAGTCGAGTGAGTCGGTTAAGTCTTCGACAGTGTGTATGAAGTGGGCGGTGGGTGGGAAGCAAAATTCTTCGTTATCAATCTCCAGCTCGAACCGGATAGATTTTTCGGCTATGAGGCCCCCGCTAATGATAGTGCTCTTAACGAGTTTAGCATGTCGCCCAGAGGCGAACGCCGTAAGATGTCCACGGCGCTGAATTCGGTGATCGATGATCAATCGTGCTCGATATGCACGGACGTGCATAGTTCGGAACATGTAGCCGGAGATAGGTCCGTAGTTTCGGTGACGTTGATGTCTCTTGAAGTTAAGTCTGTGTACGGCTCCAACACCGCTGAGGCTGCGGATTACGCGGCGGGGTTGAGCTTCCCGTCTTTAGATGGAGTGATCTGCTTTGGATCTATGGCTGGAGCAGCTACAGGTACTAACTCCTGCGTGTGGACCGATGACAGATTTAGGTCATGTTCATCGTGGTGGCAGAGAGCGGCTACAGTGGTCTTGAATCCGTCGAAGATCAAGTCTCCACGGATATCTGCGAGGTAGTTCAAGTTTCCAAATCTGACCTGGTGGCCAGGGGCGTAGCTTTCGATCTGCTCCTGTCGGTGTTCTGGGAACGGGGGTCCCCAGATTTGTCTGCCTGCGGCCCACGCCATGGCTTTGCTAGCACGCCTGTACGGCCCATCTTCATCAAGAAGGTATTCAAGACCCTTGCGAGGGGCGAAGCCTCGCGAGGCGGACGACGGAAGACCTCCTCAGGAGCGGCCTCGCCAGGCTGGCTCACGAGGGGCGGAGAGTTCAAGGCCAGGCAAACCTCGCGAGGTTCTCGTGACGTGAGCCATGACGATCGAGACCAGGCGGGCGCCAGCGCGTGCAGCTTCCTTGTTTCCTCTTTATTGCTAAGGGGGCAAGCGCAGGCGCGGAGTACCAAGGCATCAAGCAAAGGTTTCCATATTGGTGCAACGAGACCAAGACCAGCAGGATGGCAAGACGGAGGTCACCATGGAGCCCAAGGTGGCGTCACCACCACAGCCTTTTGCTGGCGAAGACCACTTTTGTCAGGATAAGCTATACTAGCCGTCCCCTTTCAAATTGTCTGTTGTTGGCTCCCTTCCCGCTCAATATTTGGGGAGAGGACCATGGCCTCTATAAATA
>NC_041382.1:347546512-347563096 GCF_002162155.2 Triticum dicoccoides
GAGGCAATTCTTCCCCCTGTACTGTTCATCCTCGGCCCGAGAGGCAATCCACCACCACCACACTGGAGTAGGGTATTACACGACAATGGTGGCTCGAACCAGTATAAATCTTGTGTCCTTTGTGTTGCGAGTTCATTGAGTTAGTTCGTAAGATCTTAGCCGAGCTAGGACGTGCATCGGTAGGGGGGAAATCTTCGTGTGCACCCCAGTGTTTGAACCTTAAGGGTTTTACCGGAACCCGTGATCCGACATTTGGCACGCCAGGTAGGGGGTGCGCTGGAGTCTTTCTTCCGCTGATTCGCGCTCCACCATCTCCACGCCCGCTCCCCCATGGCCGGCGCCCCTCCAGCTAGATCTACCGGTGCCCGCAGCGGCACTCGGGGGCTCTGAGCCCTTGGCCCCTCCTTGCGGCGGGTGCAGTGGCCACCCAAGTTCAAGCAGGAGATGCCGCTGTGCTACGACGGCGCGGCGGACCCATCGGCTTTCATGTTGTAGTACGAGGAGGCCATTCTGGAAGCCGGCGGCGACGAGAAGGTAATGGCGAACTGGTTTCCCATGGCCCTTAAGGATGGCGCCCGCTCATGGCTCCTGAACCTGCCTCCTAGCTCAATTTCCTCCTGGGACAGGATGCGCAACCGCTTCATCGCCAAGTTCTAGGGCACTTGCGACCGCCCCCCTATCGCGGGTGACCTGCGCCACATCAAGCAACAACCAGGAGAGACCCTGCAGAAGTACATCCAGCGCTTCAATAGCATGTGAATCAAGATCCCCAAGGTGACCGACGAGGCCATCATCTCAGCGTTCTCCGACGGCGTCCGTGATGTCAAGATGAAGGAGGAGCTCGCCATCCACGAGGAGTTCTGCACAACCTTGGAACTGTTCAACATCACAACCAAGTGTGCAAGAGCTGAGGAGGGGCGCCTCTCCCTCCTCGAGCTCCCGGCTGCAGACCCGGAGGGGAAGAAAGCCAAGGCCAAGGACGTGAAGCGCAAGGGAGCGGCCGTGCTCGCGGCGGAACCAAACACCAAGCGCGACAGAGACCAGCCCGACTCATCCAAGAGCAGCCGACCGTTGTGCGCCTTCCATAACCCGCATACCCACACCACCAGCGACTGTCTAGAGCTCAAAGCCATTCGAGAAGGATGCTTTGGTCGACGCCCCGAGCACAGCGACTGGGGCTACGGCCGAGGAGGAGGACGTGGTGGCGGATGCTGGGTGGATAGTGGCCTGCGCCAGGAGTGGCACGACCGGCCTCGTGAGGACCGCTGGCAGGATCAGCCTTGCGAGGGCGCCTGGAGGGACCAGCCTGATGAGGATCATCCTCAAGGCAACGGTGGCCTTCTTCCACTACCGCCACCACCCAGAAGGAATGACGACCACCATCAAGATGAGGGGATGGGGGCTTCCAGGAGCCGTGCACTATCGCCTACATCTTGGGCAGAGCTCAAGCCCCAGCCTCGCAGAGTATCTTCAAACAGTTTGCTCGTGAAGTGAATGCAGTCCTCCCGAAGCTCGAGGCCACATGCCAGCTCAGGTGGTCCAGGTGCCCAATCACGTTGAGCTCGGCAGATCAGCTCAAGTGCGCAGCTACTGCAGGTGTCCTCCCAATGCTTTGTTCACCAGTCATCAGCAACGTGCAAGTTACCAAGACCCTCATCGACGGCGGCGCAAGGCTCAATGTCCTGTCCGTCAACACATTCTATAACCTCCAATTGCCATATGACCAGCTTCAGCATGCCAAGCCTTTCTCAGGAGTGATCGACGACTCTACTACCTCGATCGGGCAGGTCCGCCTCCCCGTTACCTTCGGAGAACGCAACAACTACCGCGCCGAACTCATCGACTTCGACGTCGCCTACATCCACCTGCCATACAATGCCATCCTTGGGTATCCAACCCTAGCCAAGTTCATGGCGGTGACCCATCACAGCTAAAGTGTCCTCAAGATGCCGGGAAGCGGCGGAATCATCATAGTATCGTGCGAGGAAAGAGACGTGGTGTGCTCCCTCGAGCGTGCCTTCCAAGTTGCAGCAATCGACGACCCCGACAGCCAGGGCGAGCACCCTCATGAGGCCACACCCAAGAATAAGAAGCAGTTGCACCACGCAGGGCCTCAGGCAAGCGGGGCCTCGTCAGGATCGGCGCCCGCGCCTAGGGCACCTCCCTCCATCGCATAGGAAAGCGCGCCCAACGCCCCTCTTGGGCAGGGCTCGGAGGCTCTCTTCTGAAGGGCCTCAGTCTTTGCCAACATCAAGAGGGAGTCGCTAGGGCACCACTTGGAGGCGTGCTTCGCGTCACGTTTCCCTCAGGAGAACACAGGGCAAGGAGTGCCCACCGATCAGGAGTTCATCACCAAGACCACTCAGGAACTGCAAGACGCAAGGGCCATGCGCGACGGCCGCCGCTCACCAGGCGCAGCTCCCCATCCAAGCGAGGATGTCGGGCTACGCGTCTGCATCGACGTCCCAGGCTTCAACCGGGCCGCCTCTCAGGAGCTTTTCAGGCCTTCGCGCGTGGGACGTTGCGAGGGCCCACCTCATAGCTATGTTCGCATGCCTTTTGGCCTGCCGAGCATGGCGACCGCCTATTAGCGCAACCCACGGAGCATCCTGGCGGCTTAGGAGGCCAGGCACCATGCTGTGCTGACGGAGATGAAGACGGTCCTCAATGAACCCCCTGGACCCCTAGAGCCTCCCGACGCTCATGGCCCCGGTGGCTCATGCGGAGTAGCCCCTTCGCCGCATACCTTCAGCTGCCCCAACTCTCCTTCATCAATAGAACTAGGTGACATTTTCCAAGTTCATTTAGCTGGGAGCGCCCCCAGGGCTGCATCATTCCCAGGTCATGTGGGTCCGTCCCTGTGGCATGTGTCCCTTTTTATATCTTTAGCTTACCTCGTTGGGGGCGCCCCTAGGGCTGCAACATCCCCAAGCCGCTCGGGCCTGACCCAGTGGCATGCATCTTCCCTGCATTTACCTGAGCTAGGTTGCCTTTCATGCTTAATCTACCTATGACTATCACATGCTTGAGTGTCGCCCACCATGGGAGCCGCGAGCCGACCGTCTTTCTTCAGGACCCTTTGCGTGAGTAATTTAAGCACGATCTCTATGCTCGGGCCCGTCCCTGCAGCATCGACAAATCCAGCGGCTGAGCTCTGTCTGGCGGGCTGGCCCTGTTCACGTCACCTCCTGGGGCCGTTGGTGCTTATCTTTCTCTCGTGGTAACCTCAGGAGATATATTCGGTGCAGGTTGTCTAACCACCTCACAGGACAAACACAGCGAACAAGAACCAAGACCAGGCGCAACCCGCCTTGAGGTAGGGCCTTGTGAGTCCCGCGCTAGCTCACGAGTGCCGAGATACACCTCGTCTAGCCCTGCCGTGCAAGGCACGTGTCAGGACGGGGCTGTACACGCCCTAGGGGCTCTCCGTAGTAGGGAGTCCCCCTCCCACGCCCCAGTGGAAGCACCATGCTCCTTGCTAGCCGTCGACACTGCCGAGGAGCGGCTATGCCCGTGCACAAGCGGAAGCACTACGCTCCGCGCTGGTGTTAAACAACTGAGGGCGGCCTCACAGCTGTACCAACCTCAGGAAGCCCCAGAGCTCAGTGTCCGGCCTCACCGCAACACCTCCCATCGGGAGAGCCACACGAGGGGGCTGGGCATGGGGGCTGCGCTCGGGTCACGCCCAAGCATACGCCACCCAACCAGGTCCCTCGGACCTGGTCGTCGCACGCCGCTATGGAGAATTTTTGCACGTCAAGGGGGACTCCTGAGCATCACAACTTAGGAGCCTAACTGGTCACGTAGCCCCTCACTCCTTTGTCCGTCCTGGTCTCTGGTCGGCCCAATGGCAGTTGACGTATGCGCAGGGTCGGGCTCTGCCGACGTAGAACATTAACCTATCCTCGCGTATCCTTCCTATAAGTTGATTGCGTGTCAAGGGGGACTCCTGAGCATCGCGACTCAGGAGCCTAACTGGTCACGTAGCCCCTCACTCCTTGGTCCATCCTGGTATCCGGTCAGCCCAACGGCGGTTGAGGTATGCACCGGGCCGAGCTCTGCCGTCACAAAACACAAAGCAGATAGGAAGAAAATCGCAACATCTCAAAGCAAATATTACAAGACATATTGTTCTCACAATATCAAACGCGAGTTTAACGCCTCCACGAGGCATGGTGGATGTTGCAGGAATAAAACGGAGAAGCAGCCGCAGGTCACCCCTGGACACCTTCGGCACCTGCAAGAGGTGCCCCCTCCTGGGTAGCATCGCCTTCACCTACATCACCAGTCGAGGGCGCGGGGGCAAAGGCGTCGAACTTCTTCAGCAGGGCCTCCACCTGACCCTTCACGGCTGCGGCGGTAGCCGCGCAGTGTTCATCAGCTACAGGCTCCAGCAGCTCGTCAAGACAAGCACTGGGGGCACGAAGGTGCAGGTGGCTGAAGACCCGCGTCAGCGCGGCTGAGGAAAGGATGCGAGCCTCTGCCTCCACCATGGGACAGATGCCCTCCACGACTTCCTCGAGCGCCTTCACCAAGAAGGGAAGTAGCTGAGCAGGGCCATCCTCGTCGGTGGTCAGCGGCCTCTCCAAGCCCTTCTCGTACAATGACTTCAACGCCAAGCGGGACCTCTCCTCAAGGAGTGACAAGGCCGCATGGTCTTCAGCCAGGACCTTTGCCTTGGCGTCAAGATCAGCCTCCTTCACCCTCGCCTTCCCCTCCAACTCCTCCAGTCGTCTGCGCTCCACGGCCTGCGCCTTCAGCAGCTCTCCCAGTTGGGCGTCGCGGCCCTTGACGGTGTCCTCCTGAGCCCTCATCTTCTCCTACTTCGCCTGGCGGCCACATGCTTCTTCCGCATGCTGGTCACGCAGACTCTTCTGCTCGTTTTCCAGCGCCCGGTAGCGGTCGTGGGTGGCTTCGGCGTCCTTCATCGCTGCCTCGCAATTGGCCACAACCTGGGTGACAGCCCGCTTCTCCTTCTCGGAGGTCGTCGCGGCCTAGCTTAGCGCCACTCAGACTGCTGCATCAGACTGAAGCCAGCCAGAGGCCAGCTCCAGGCGCCCGGCCACCAGGCGCGGGTCCGTGTCCTGCAGATCTTCCCGCAGCTAAGCCATCTCTGAAAGGGCACGCTCCAAGACAGCAGAGGAGGCAGAAGAACCTGGGAATAATGGCGCAGAAGGAGGAAGAGGCATCGTCACCATGGCCTGAGAGGCAGGAGGCTCCTGAGCCATCAGGACCTCATCAGTCGGGCCGGACACCGGCACTTCCTGAGCTAGCGGCATTCCGGGGGCTGACTCCTCCCGAGGATGCTCCACCGGGCCTCGTGAGGATGACCGGGCTGGAGAAGCACGAGCACCATCCCCACCTTTACTCATGGAGAGGGGCGCGGTCATAGGAGGCGACACGAACTCAAGCTACAGCACCTCGCTCTCCCTTCTCATCTTCGCCGTAGATGATAGCCTGGTTACACAACAAGGAAAGAGAGTCGGAAACGAGCATCAACAGTAGGAACAAGGCGACGTGGGAAACTTACTAGTCCACAGCAACTTAGTCCACCTTCCGCTTGGTGAGCTTGAAGCCTGAGAGCATCGCGACTCGAGGCGCGGGTGCACCAGCCCCAGAAGCTGAATCAGGAGCAGCGGTTGAGCTGGAAGCAGCTCCAGCCGGCACTGGAGCAGCAGCAGAATCTCGGGAGATCAGCGCCGACCTACTCCTCGTTGGTATCACGGCCTGTTCCTCCATCTCCTGGGGAGCATCGGCCTCATCATCATTAGGAAAGGCATGGAGGATGTCAGCCTTACTCAGGGGGAGGTCTCCCCCGTCCCTTCAGGGGCCACCTCCGAGTCTTCCTCCTCCTCTTCTTCCTCCCCTCGGGACTCACTAGAAGACAGCTCCACCAGCATCGGCGCCGCAGGGGCCCCGGTGAGCACCGGCGGCACCAGTCAACGCCCGTCAAAGGTCGGCTTGGAGGCCATGATCAGCGCCCCGTCCTTGTGGCGGAAGACATTTGGCGGATACTCCTGATCGTCCCCAACCAGGAGGCGGAGAGCTGCGGTCAGCTCCTCGTCGGACAAGGCCTCCGAGCTCAAGCGAACCTTGTCCTCTTCATCCCCAAGTTCCCACAAGGGGCGCGTGCGGGCCTGAAGCGGGGGCACGCGCAGCGCCAGGAATTCCCTCAGGAGCATGGCCCCTGTAATCTTCGCCGCCTTCGCGTTGCCAGGCTTCAGGTCGGACTTCATCTGCTCCAGCACCAATGTCACTCGCTCGTCGGTGAGCTTCGCGCAGGACCACCCCTTGTCGGACTGGGGCCTTTCCATCGGCAACGCCAAGCGTGGGTGGACACACTTGGCGCCCATCATGACCCATTTGGCCCTGAGGTTGTCGGCTTCCTTCCCGGTGTTTGAGATCGAGTTGGCCTTGTTGGCCGCGATGAAATTAGCGCACCCGGAGATATGGCCCTCGCTGGCGTGGAGGAAGAAGATGTGGCGCGACAGAGCCACGGACGGCATCACGCCCAGATATGCCTCACAATGGTAAGCGAAGATGGACAAGAGAAGGATGGAGTTGTGATGGAGATGCAGCGCCTGCAGCCCGTAGTGGCCGAGGACCTCATAGAAGAAATTAGAGAAGGGAGGAACCAACCCGGCGGCGATACTGCTCGCGAAGAAGGGGAAGAACGTGCTCCTCTCAGGCTCCGGCACGTCGAAGGCAACCCGGAGCTCCGTCTTCCCCCTTTCATTGCTCTCCCCCGCCGTCAGCAAGCGCATGGCGGCGAGGCTCTTCTCCGAGACATTGGGCGAGTCAAGAGCAGGTTCGTACCAAGCCGGCGACGAGGCGGGCTTAACCCTCCGGGGCGCCATTGGTCGCTGATGCAGGGAAGGATGGGAGCAGATATGGAGATTTCAGAAGCGGGGATCAAGAAAGGGGATCTAAGCAAAGCGAAAGGAAACAGTGAAGGCGAGCGCTGTCTACACCAGCCTTTTGATAGTCGGGCAGTTGCCAAGGCAGCGTTGGGAAGCGGAGACACCCACGTCCAATCAACCTCCATGCGTCGACCAAGGCCGCAGGCTACTCGGGCCCGCGGTGCTCCGCACTTGACCTTTGGCTTCGCCTCGAAGCCAAGCCCGAGCGTGCCTTGGGCCCGGGGGCTACTGTCGGCGTTCTGGGAACGAGGGTCCCCAAACTTGCCTGCCTGCGGCCCACGGCGTGGCTTTGCTAGCAGGCCTTTACGGCCCATCTTCATCAACAAGGCATTCAAGACCCTCGCGAGGGGCCAAGCCTCGCGAGGCGGACGACGCAAGACCTCCTTAGGAGCGGCCTCGCCAGGCTGGCTCACGAAGGGTGGAGAGTTCAAGGCCAGGCAAACCTCGTGAGGTTCTCATGACGTGAGCCATGACGATCGAGACCAGGCGGGCGCCAGCGCGCGCAGCGTCCTTGTTTCCTCTTTGGTGCTAAGGGGGCAAGCGCAGCTGCGGAGTACCGATGCATCAAGCAAAGGTTTCCATATTGGTGCAACGAGACAAAGACCAGCAGGACGGCAAGACGGAGGTCACCATGGAGCCCAAGGCAGCGTCACCACCAGAGCCTTTTACAGGCGAAGACCACTTTTGTCAGGATAAGCTGTACTAGCTGTCCCCTTTCAAATTGGTCGTTGTTGTCTCCCTTCCCGCTCAATATTTGGGGAGAGGACCAGGGCCTCTATGAATAGGACTAGCCACCACCATAGCTAGGGGACCAGGGGGAAACGAAGCCTCAAAGTGAGATAGAGAGAGACCAGGACACACACAAGTTTACCAAGCACAAGAACACCTCCACCTCAGGAGGCTTTTCTTCCCCCTGTACTGTTCATCCTCAGCCCGAGAGGCAATCCACCACCACCACACTGGAGTAGGGTATTACACCACAACAGTGGCCCGATCCAGTATAAATCTTGTGTCCTTTGTGTTGCGAGTTCATCGAGTTAGTTCGTAATATCTTAGCTGAGCTAGGACGTGGATCGGTAGGGGAGAAATCTTCGCGTGCACCCCAGTGTTCGAACCATAAGGGTTTTGCCAGAACCCGTGATCCGATAGCTCCTGATGGCCAAGCAAGTTGGCCTGTAGTGGAAAGCCGCCGAACACGAAGATCTACCCAGGGAGGAAGACTTCTCCTTGGATAACATCATTGTAGATGATTGAAGGAGCCATCAAACCTTTTGAGGACGGCACAGTGGAACTCTCAATGAAAGCACCAATATCATTGTCAAGACCGACGGATCTCGGGTAGGGGGTCTCGAACTATGCGTGTTGGATCAATGGTAACAGGAGACGGGGGACACAATGTTTACCCAGGTTCGGGCCCTCTCTATGGAGGTAATACCCTACTTCCCGCTTGATTGATCTTGATGAATATGAGTATTACAAGAGTTGATCTACCACGAGATCGTATTGGCAAGACCCTAAAAGTATAGCCTGGCTATGATTATTCGGGGAGTATCTACAAACCTAGCCCTCCGGTTTATATAGACACGGGAGGGATCTAGGGTAACACAAGGTCGGTTACAGAGAAAGGAATCTTCATATTCGGTCACCAAGCTTGCCCTCCATGCCAAGGAGAGTCCCATCCGGACACGGGTAGAGTCTTCGGTCTTTGTATCTTCACGGCCTAACAGTCTGGCCCATATCCAATAGGTTGGATGCCCGAGGACCCCTTAGTGCAGGACTCCCTCACCAGTGCCTAGTGCCAGTTGTTGTTTTTTCCTTGTTTTTTATATCACAGGAAATCAATATCAAACGGAGTCCAAACACCGCCAAACTTTACGGAGATTTTTTTTGGACTAGAAGGAACTAAGGATGGCAATGGGTTGGGTTTGGATCGGGCTAAATAATATAAAATCCATATCCATATCCTTGAAGACGGTCTTTGCCCGCCCATGAAAAAATCCACGGGTGAAAAATTGTGCCCATGTCCAAACCCGATGGATATCCATACCACTGGATATCCATTGGGTCCTCGCAAGATATACAAATAAGACATAAGACAATGTTAACATATGATCTTCCATTCTTCACCTCTTGGAAAGCTAGACTTCACTTATTTAAACATCAACTTATGGTAAATCAATGTCCAGTAACAACCTAATATCATTTAGTATTTTTTTTCAAAAAGATGAGAATGACGAGTCATTTAATGAGGAGATAAAAATAAGGGAAGGGGCGATGGAGTACGTTAGTGGGGATTGAATGTCAACTATGAAAGTTACGGTGGGGATTGTACAATTTCCTTTTGCATGATTTACATAACAAAGTTTAAATTTGTAGTGGGACATGTGATTATGGGGTAGGGATAGCAGATTTTTCCACTGATGCATACTATCAGGTCGGGTTTGGGTATATCCATGGGTAGAAGATTATATCCATGCCCTACCCACGAGCAATCGGGTAGGGTTTGGGCCCCGCCCATGGGCACAAAAGCATATCCAAACCCTATCCATTCGGGTCGCATATCCATGGGTATCCATGTCGATGGGTAAAATTGACATCCTTAGAAGGAACCCATTGGGCCAGAGCTGCACCTAGGGGGTGCCCTAAGGGGGGCACAACCCACCAGGGCGTGCCAGGCCCCCCTAGCACGCCCTGGTGGGTTGTTCCCACCTCGGCGACCTCCCGCACCTCCTCTTTACACTATAAATTCCCAAATATTCTGAAATCCTTCGAGGTTAACCTAGATCAAAAGTTTCGCCACCGTAGGGCTCCGTTGCCACCGAAAACCAATCTAGATCCGTTTCGGCACCCTGTCAGAGGGGGGAATCATCTCCGGTGGCCATCTTCATCATCCTGACGACCACCACAATGAGGAGGGAGTAGTCCACCCTCGGGGCTGAGGGTTTGTACCAATAGCTATGTGTTTAATCTCTCTCTCTCTCTCGTGATCTATATCATGGGCTTTGTTAATATAGTCGGGTCATATGATGTTTCTCCCCTCTATACTCTCGTTGTGATGAATTGAATCTTTACCCTTTGAACTTTTGTCTTGTCGGATTGAATATTCAGAGATGAGAACACATGATATATGTCTTGTGGTATGAATACTTGAGGTGACAATTGGGGTATCTTATTGATTCACTTGATATATGTTATGGCATTCAACTCGCGGATTCCCACGGTAATATTGGGGTAATCTATGCATAGGGGTTGATGCGCGTTTTTCTTCGACAGAAACTTTGCGGTATCTTTATAGTTCTTTGTGTGGATTGAGTATTATGAATATGAATATGCTTTGGTGTTATTCTAGTACGAACTCTAGGATAGATCGAACGGAAACAATAGCTTTGTGTTATTTTAGTATGAACTCTTGAATAGATCGACCAGAAAGAATAGCTTTGAGGTGGCTTCGCACCCTACAAACAATTCCTACCTTTTGTTCTCCTCTAATAGGAACTCGGGAGTGATTCTTTCATGTACTTTGAGGGATAATCATATGGTCCAACTATGTTAGCATTGTTGAGAGATTGCACTAGCGAAAGCACGGACCCTAGGCCTTGTTTTTAAGCATTGAAATACCATTTTTGTGCCTGTTTACTATTTGCTACCTTGCTGTTTTGAATTATTAAGATTATAAAAATATATTCCTACCATCCATATTACACTTATATCACCATCTCTTCGCTGAACTAGTGCACCTATACAATTTGCCATTGTATTGGGTGTGCTGGAGACACAAGAGATTGCTTGTATTTGGTTGCAGAGTCATTTGAGAGAGACCATCTTCATTCTACACCTCTCACGGATTGATAAACCTTAGGTCATCCACTTGAGGGAAAATGGCTACTGTCCTACAAAACTCTGCGCTTGGAGGCCCAACACGTTTCTACAAGAATAAAGTTGTGTAGTAGAGATCACGAGCCGCGGTGAGAGGGAAGCCTGCGAGATGTTGGAATATAAGGTATTATCCATGGCGGTATCCGATGGTCGAGGCGGGGAGGTGAGTGTAGGCGCTGGGAGAGCCCTACGAGGCTAAGATAAAGACACTACTCCACTTTGTCCATTTTAAATACAAAGGCCACCAACAGTAACTGAGGCAAAATTGATCATGTTGCCTCGTAGTACTCTAGTACGTCCATCCTAGTTTATTGGTCCTCTTTGTATTTTGTGTCAATTTTGGACCGAAGATTTAACTAACAAAACATCAATGGATGTCACCAACAATTATATTGTTGGATTCATCTTTGAACATCGTTCCAACGATATTATTTTTTATGGCATGCATTAACATTTGGTTAGTTAAATCTCCCTTAAATCTATGGTCAAAAATTGGTAAAAAATATGATGGGGGCCAATAAATCAGGACGGAGGTAGTAGTAGCAAACCATGATTTAACTAGTCACATGCATGGATTGGAGTAGTAATGTCATTCTCAACTACTTCCTCCCTCACGTCCACTCAATTTTCATGCATTGTATTAATTGACCATCCATTATGTGAATGACTCTACGCGTGTCAAATTATCATGTGGGGTGGCTCTTGGTACAAAAATGCATTCCACTCAGTACCCGTTTGTGTTTGTGTGCGTGTGTGTGCGTGCGAGGGAATGAGTGCATGCATGAACATCTTCTCTTCGTGCGCGTACTCTACCAATGTGTTGGGGGTAGAGAGAGAGTGTGTGTGGTATACATAGACCTAGAGAGAGATGGTGTGTGTCTGAAAGAGTACCCGCGCATGTGTGTGAGAGAGGACGAGTGCATGTTGTGTCTACATTCGTCTGGAACTAGCAGCACATCGTTGTGATCAATCCACACAAGAAGATCGCAACAACACCTCCACATGTGCCATGTGGCCTCATGGATGCCCCCACATCATTTTAATCATAATATATTAACTAGAAAAAGAGATACACTATGTAGTGTGCCATTGGATTTCTAATTTACGTGCTTGGAACATATTCGAAGTACCAGTGCCACATCATCTAAAGCCTTGCTACACGCACATTTCTTATACAAATGTGCTCCACCATTCACCCGCGTGTTTGCATGTGGGAACGAGTGCGTGTGTGCACCTCTTCTTTTTCGTACACCTAGTCCGTGTGTTTGAGAGAGAAAGATGGTGTATGCAAAGAAATCACGGGAGATTCGTGAATTTATGTGGGGGGATATATAGGCAATATGTGTCAATGCACAACCTCAAGGTTAAAATCGGAGTTCATTCTCCCCTCATGCACACGCATGGGTACGCTCATGATGGAGCGCATTTCCACACTAAGAGGCATGCAACATGATAATTTGACACATCTAGTTGTCCACTTGATGTAGGGTGTGCTACCACATGTGAGCCATACAAAGTGCAACCTGAACGCAGTGGCACAGTTATTGATCGAGTTTCTTTTTAGTGGTACGCTAGATGAGAATTTGGCTCTGCGCGAATTCAATTTTGAAATGATTGCTACAAAGAGAAAAACATTTACTCCACTTCAGGACTTGCATGCTTGGGTTGCTCTCTTCTTCTCACTTTCTCACCCTCTCCGGCGTTGTCCACTCTCTCTATCTCTCTCCCCCCTCTCTCTTCTCACCAGTTGTCACAGATCCAGCCAGATCCCTTCTGCTGGGTAGGGGAGGAGGTGCAACATTGATGCGGTCACCGTTGGCAAGGGACGAGGCCGACGCACGCCGTCTTCTCCCACCTAGCGCCGACATGGGGAGGTCCTTCCGCACCCTTGCTCACCGTCGTCGTGCTAGCAGATCACACTGCCTGCCTCGCCACATCCCGCCAACCGGAGGTATAACTTCTTTTAGAACTTGCCTTTTTCTAATGGCCCAACTCCCCACGTCGTTGTGTCCTTTTTTATCAAGTTAGGATTTCTCCCCACATCGCTGCATCCTGCATGTGGATATTCTGCTACTCCATGTAGCTATCTCCGTCGGCTTGTCGAATACTCGAACAACACCTAAATTTTTACTATTAGAGGAATAAAGGAACTGCAGAGAGTGGCTAACGAAGCCATCTCTTTGTTGAAAAGGTAAATAAAGTGGGGTTGGGGCAAAGTACTAGTAAGATGTTGGCCTGATTGGTCCATTGGTCGAAAAAGGAAAGAAAGTGAGGGGGTGTTGGATCGACAATGCAACTGAGAATGAGCACGTCTAGATTTCCTGTCGTCACATAGGAAAAGGTCACTAATGAGAACAAAAGTTGCACAAATACATACATTCTTGCATGTTTTTCCGCTCTTAGCAACCACCTCTGCCTCACCACTTTATGCCTCGGTGGAGGTTAAACGTGCTTGTGCCTCCCCTGTCCCTATGCCCTTACGACTGATGTTAATCTAATATCATTGGTAAAATGAAACAATGCCACTATTAATGTGATTTCATTGTTAACTAATGCTATTGTCAATCTATTTCCATTGATAAACTGAAGTAATGTCACCATAGTTTTATGAAATGCTTTTGTCTTGCTTTATTTCCCATGAAGAGTGTTTTGGGCCATTACACTTAAATCTGACACGCTGCATCTTAGTGGAACTGCGCAAAATTTAATTGCACACAATGGTTGACACGACTATGTGGTTCTCCTTTCCGTATCACCCTTTGTTAGAACGATCGTTCCTATTAACCGTGCACGTAGCTACTGATGATGTGCTACTATCATCACAGAGTAATAATGCAAGCGTTATGCATATTTATGTAAGCCCCCGTTAATCTAGTGCTAGTGTTGATTTGATGCGATATCACTTATTTGTTAATGGCACTTTTTCATACTGTCAATGTAAAGCCATTGATAACATATGAGATGTTGCTATTAATCATATGCCACTGCAAAAAAAATGAGACTCCTTAAATAACCCTATTACATATTTGTGCAAACAGGGTTGTCTATCTCCATATGGTATCTATTTGTGCAAACAGAAGCAAAAACCTCAATTTTAGTGGAACTTGTTGTCAACTGACCTCACAGTGGTCCAGGTATTCATACATTTGTAATTAGGAAAAATGACCAACGCAAGATGAAATAAGCTTATTCATACATTGACTTGTTGATTGTAGTGTGGAACAAGCATGTCATGTGTGGAGGAGCAAACAAGCACTGCAACCGCGCCATCAACGCAAGATAAAAGAGACCGAGTCATCGATGGCCTGGCTAACGAGTAGGGGTCATGCAAACATAGGTATATTATTTTAGTAGAACTGCACAAAAAAGATGTTGTGGTGAGTCAGACAAATTTTCTACAGCCACACGGAAGGAATCACACTCATTGATTGGATAGAATTTTCTCCATGGCATCATAGGAGATCCCAAGGTGGAAATCAACTAACCACTTATAAAATTATGAAAAAATCTTCCTCACGCATGTCAGTATCCCCTTTGTCCAAATGATCGTGCCTTGTCATGCTGAGCTATTGATATGTGCTACTATTTTGCAACACTGTTTAGTACAGATATTGCTTTCCAATGTTATGACATTTAGGACAATGAAGATGATTTCAGTGGAACTTCACAAAATGGTCTGATGTTGAGTGATCTCTATTGCCTCCTCTTTTCGCTGTAATGTGTCAGCCTCAATTACAAGATGAGCTAGCAAGCTACCTGTGGAGGTGCCAACATGCTCAAAGTGCACGCAATGTTGAGCAGAAAGGAGCATGCCTAGAAAATTAATGCGTGCATCGGGAGGCCTTTTCCTCACAGAAGCGCCAATCATCTTTTCTTTATTTCTACCCCCTTCTCACAACTTTGTGTTGGTTATAGTCTGGTGAATCATTGAGATGCATAAATATGCTAAACTTATGTGCTTGTGAATGTTAGCTAGTATGAATATCATATCTTGTGAAGCTTAGTTTAATGTGAATGTTGACTAGCGTGTGAACCTTTACAATCTATATTGTGGGCCTATTATTTGACACCTCATTTTATCGTGATACGACCAGTGTGAGTGTCTGCATGCAGTACCACGCACACACATTTGTCTCTCGCTATGTCTCCTTGCCTATCAAATACACTCCCCATAGTCCTATCTTTGTATCCCGCACACGATGTCTCTATATTGCTTAAACATTGACGCACATGATGTATCTGTCTCGCACCATTAGCCTCTCTCGCACGCTCACTATGCACATGCATTCTCTCCATAGGTTTGATTTCTCTCAATATTTGACACACACAACCCCCCACCCCCACCATCGCCACCACACTATCCATCCCCATCCAAGGTTATATAGCGACCACTGTCGCTTGTGCTTATTTTCACCCCCACATGCACTGCGATGCCCCGAGATCGATGTGCCAGGTTTCTTCCAGTCATTCGCTGTCGTTGCCATGTCATTTGCTTGCGTGTTGCATCTTATCATGTCAGCGTGTTTTAAAACTTGCATTAGTCCAGGTTCCCCCAGTTCCGCCCGTTGTCCGTTCTGAGCCCAGACACACTTGCACGCACCCGCGGCATGTCCAAAATAGTATTTCATAAGTGGTCGGAAAATGTTCTCGGAATGGGATGAGAGTTGGCGTGCGGTCTTATTTTTGAGTAGGTAGGACGCCTGCCAAGTTTCATCGCGTTCGGAGTCCGTTTGATGCCCCAACGGATAACTATAGCGGCAATATAGCCGGTCTAACGTCGGACGTTTTTGGTCTCCGGAAATAGTCGCCGGGCCTCCCTCTCTTCTCTTCTCTCAGCTCGAGACTGTCTACACAGCCCACTAACTACCATCGGGTCCAACCTAACCTCTCTCGTCAGCCCGCGGTCCTCCTCGCACGCGCGCCCGAAAAGTTGTCCTGGATCCGACCCGAGCAGTCATCACCATTGGGTCCGGATCATCCCCAAACGTCCACAAAACATCTCCGTTTTGTTAATTGGACTTCCTAACATATTTTTTTGCGACCGTCCGATTCCGATCGAAGGAACCAAATGCCCCTATCCAAAATCCACTTACTATATATAGACCCCTAACCTAATCTGGACAAAACCCTAAAATCTAGGGACTAGTCCCTTCACCCGCCGCCGCAATCCCCATCGAATCCACATCGGGATCCATCCCTCATCCTTCCCTGTCCAATGAAGCCGCTGCTAGCCTCATCCTCCATGGGGATCCACCCCGAATCTCTTCCAACAAACCACCGCAGGAGCTCCCTCCTCCCGATCTGCCTCAATGCCTTCTCCCGCCGTCGACCGCGAGCCAGGAGCCCGAGCTCCTCTTCCCGAGCCGCAGCCACCCCACAGCGTCCAACCTCGCCGGCCTCCAGGACCTCTGCTCCTCCTCTGTTTTCTTCTTCCCCTCTCCCGATTTCTTCCTCTCTCACGCACCTCCCTCTCTCTCAGGTACGCCATGAGCAGCGCCATGGATGGGCTCCTCCAGCCGACGCCAAGTCCCCGCCGTGGCCTCCGTTTGTTCTCGTTGCTGCCTTGCGGTTCCCCGCCGATCAGTCTCCTCCGTGAGCCCTTCTTGCCGGAGCTCCTCGACCTCGACCACCTGCCGCCATGGACTAGCGCCACCGCCGGAGATGCCCCGTCCGCCGCCCGAACCTGCCAAAAACGAGCTCCAGCAGAGCTGCCCTTTCCTTCCCCGCGCTCTCCTCACGTCCTTCTTCTCCTTTCTCTCCTCCCCGCTCACCCGAGCCTCTCTCTCTC
>NC_041382.1:347563464-347574342 GCF_002162155.2 Triticum dicoccoides
TCTCTCTCTCTCTGCCCGCAGGAGCATGCCGCTGCCGTCGGGATCTTCTCGTCGTCGCTGTTGGTCGGATCCAGCCGCGCTGCTTCCCGTCGAGCCTCACCGCTTCGCCGGTCCCGTCGAACACCATCGCCCGAGCCTCCTGGTGCCCGCCTGCCATGGCCGCCTCGTCCCTGCTCAAGAGGAGGACGAGCAGCGCCTGTGCCGTTGCCTGCGTCGCCCAGATCCTCCGCCCTCCGTCCTTCGCCGCCGCGCCGGAGTTTGCGCCGCCGCTGCTCTGCTCGAACCAGGAAGAGGACGAACGCCTTGCCTAAGCCCCGCGTTGACTCTCGCGGACCCACTGCGTCGGCCTGCCTCCTTCCACCGTCCCAGCTCCCCCAGGCCCGCTCCTGCGTCTTGCACCCGAGGCCCAGCCACTGTTTTGGCCCGGCCATATAAGGCCCAATGTGAGCACACCCCTGGCGCCCCACCCTTTTTTTCCTGTTCTTGGGCCAGCAGATCCGGCCCAGTATTTTTTCTAGGCTCTGCGAATTTAGCTAATTTCCAGAAAACTGTTGTTTTACAGAAAACCCCTTGTAGATCATGCATATAATAACTTAATAACCATGAATCAGTTTAAAACAAACTTAATATGAAAGTTGCTTAGAATTTTGTCTAGTTTCATAATATGCAACTTTCATCTATGTTTAAAATGTTTAAAATGCTTTTTGTTTAAATTTGCTCCTATGCCATGCTAAAATGCTTTAATTCATAACTAAATAACCGTAGCTCCAAACTTAACAAACTTTATATGTAAATGGGGTAGAAAAATGCCTAGTTTTACATGATGGCTTTACTTTGCATGTTTAATAACTCTAAAATATGGTTTAGAGCAGAATAGTCCCAAACCGTAAAATATGCACATGAGGTTTTTCCGGAATTGTTGTTTGTTATTTCCGGCCTCATTTAAACTTGCCTTGATAGATAGTTTATTTATGCTTCATCTCTTGCCATGATAACAACATTTAATATTGTTGGGTACATAAACGAGAGAGAACTAAATAAGTCATGTGGTGTTTTCTTCAATATGAAACTCCGTTGCATATTGAGCTCCACTTAATTTGTAGGATTGTTTGTGCATTTTGCCATGCCATGCCTCTTTAAACCGGACATGCATCATACTTGGTTGTGCATCATGCCATCTTCATGTGTTGGTTGTTTACTATGTTGTGTACTTCTTTCCGGTGTTGCTTCTTTGGGTTCGTTCTGATAACGTCGCGTTTGTGAGGACCCGTTCGACTACGTCCGTTTGTCTTCTTCATGGACTTGTTCTTCTTCCTTGCGGGATCTCAGGCAAGATGACCATACCATCGAAATCACTTCTATCTTTGCGTGCTAGTTGCTCGCTCTTTTGCTATGCCTATGCTGCGATACCTACCACTTTCTTATCATGCCTTCCATATTGTTGAGCCAAGCCTCTAACCCACCTTGTCCTAGAAAACCGTTGTGTGGCTATGTTACCGCTTTGCTCATCCCCTCTTATAGCGATGTTAGTTGCAGGTGAAGATTGGAGTTGTTCCTTGTTGGAACATGGATATTTTGTTGGGATATCACAATATCTCTTATTTAATTAATGCATCTATATACTTGGTAAAGGGTGGAAGGCTCGGCCTTATGCCTGGTGTTTTGTTCCACTCTTGCCGCCCTAGTTTCAGTCATATCGGTGTTATGTTCCCGGATTTTGCGTTCCTTACGCGGTTGGGTTATAATGGGAACCCCTTGACAGTTCGCCTTGAATAAAACTCCTCCGGCAAGGCCCAACATTGGTTTTACCATTCGCCACCTAGCCTTTTCTTTCCCTTGGGTTCTGCAGACTCAAGGGACATCTTTATTTAAACCCTCGGGCCAGTGTTCCTCTGAGTGTTGGTCCAACTGAGCGATGTCCGGAGCTACCAGGGGCAACTTTGGGCTGGCCCACCCGACGTCTGGCTCATCCGGTGTGCCCTGAGAACGAGATATGTGCAGCTCCTATCGGGATTTGTCAGCACATCTGGGTGGCTTTGCTGGTCTTGTTTTACCATTGTCGAAATGTCTTGTAACCGGGATTCCGAGTCTGATCGGGTCTTCCCGCTAGAAGGAATATCCTTCGTTGACCATGAGAGCTTGTGATGGGCTAAGTTGGGACACCCCTGTAGGGATTTGAACTTTCGAAAGCCGTGCCCGCGGTTATGGGCAGATGGGAATTTGTTAATGTCCGGTTGTAGAAAACCTGAACTTGACCCTAATTAAAATACATCAACCGCGTGTGTTACCGTGATGGTCTCTTCTCGGCGGGGTCCGGGAAGTGAACACGGTGTTGGAGTAATGCCTGACGTAGGTTGTTCTAGGATCACTTCTTGATCATAGTTTTATCGACCGTGCCTTGCCTTCTCTTCTCGCTCTCATTTGCGTATGTTAGCCACCAAACATGCTAGTCGCTTGCTGCATCTCCACCTCATACCTTTTACCTTATCCATAATCTTAAATAGTCTTGATCGCGAGGGTGTGAGATTGTTGAGTCCCCGTGACTCACAGATACTTCCAAACCAGCTTGCAGGTGCCGTTGAACCATGCAGATGACGCAACCAAGCTCAAGGAGGAGCTTGATGAAGACCTTGTCCTTTGTGTTGTTTCGTTCCAGTTGATCAGTAGTGGAGCCCTGTTGGGCTCGATCGGGGATCTGTGTAGCATTTGGGGTAGTCTTCTTTTATTTTGGTTTTGTAGTCGGACCTTGTTTGTACCTGGATGATGTAATGCTTTATTCATGTATTGTGTGAAGTGGCGATTGTAAGCCAACTATGTATCTTTTCCCTTATGTATTACATGGGTTGTGTGAAGATTACCTCACTTGCGACATTGCTTTCAATGCGGTTATGCCTCTAAGTCGTGCTTCGACACGTGGGAGATATAGCCGCATCGAGGGCGTTACAAGTTGGTAATCAGAGCCTTCCCCGATCTTAGGAGCCCCCTGCTTGATCGAATAGCTGGCGTTGTTGAGTCTAGAAAAATGTTTTGAGTCTTTTAGGAATTATATATATCGGAGAGTTAGGACTTCTTTTTACTCCTCCGTCCCTTCGTCGCTCTGGTGAGGCATCCTGGCGTAGAGTTTTGACTCTTCTCTTCTCAAATTTCACTAAAAAAATTTAGGATCACGCGGGTATCTTGGAATCGTTCCGATCAATTTGTGATGAGAACATTGTTCTTGGTGCCTCCTGAAATTTAGGGGTTGTGGCAGTGTCCCGGGGAGTTGAGCTCCGAGGTGTTGTCGTCACAATTTTATCGTTGCAGTTCTAGAATACCTGAGTTTAGTTTCGCCGACATCGAAAATCTCTTTTATACAATTGTTGATGAGATAACCTCGATGCCACCTAGTACTGGGGCGGGAGTTCGGGAGTATCGCCATAACTCGTATAACAAATGCTTTCGAAGGTTGAGGTAAACGATTTCCGAAGGTTTCTTGGTTATGTGTTGAAGGATGGATACAACTGGATGTAGGATTTGCTAGTTTTAGGTGAGATATTATGCTTCCCCTGTATCCCCAACACCTGATTGCATAACCGGAAAATTTTGGGAGTTTATAAGTGGGAATTCAAGTAGCTCTTAGGATGTCTTTTCGACAGATGTATGATATGAAATTGGGGTTCGACTTCTAGTGGTCCGCCTATTCACTGTTGGTTTTACAGTGGTCTCGTTGTGTCTTAAAGAGTCCTTGGCTATGCCGACTCGGGGATGCTTCGTATGTCATGTGCACTGCCTTGTACATGATGGTGTTGTACGATCGAGCCCGTGTAGGCCCCACCACAAAAACTTCGGACGAAATCTCTATCATATGTTTGTTCCGGCTTATTATGCAAGCCAATCCTTTGTTTTGTTTTGAGTTGTGGTATTCGAGTTGCTTCGAAGTCAAATGTTGATTCCATCCCTTGTCTAAGTGGTGTTCTCATATTCCTATGTGAATACTAATACTTCTTGATCATCGAGATTGTCTTACCAATCCTTTTCAACCGGTGTGCTTCTCTTCAAGCGGATCCGTCCATTTTCAACATCCGCAAGATTCAATCTAAGCTCTCAACGTTGTTTGTTTCATCCATCCCAAGTGGCCTTTGTTTTCCCACCCTCCCACCCTTGTTTCTTCAAGGAATCGGATTTCTTAATCAAGTATCCATTTTATTCTTGTGAAGTCTCTTCATTCTTTTCTTTCAATGTTCGTATCAGGTGATTCTCATGAAGATTCTAATGAAGCTTCAAGTTCGTCACTCTTCACTCATTTTTCTTCTCCGGTGGATTCAATTCAAGCTTTCGGTGTTTAATCACATTCTTTTCCTTGTTTCAAATGTTTTCTCGTGCCGGTGCACCTCTTAATCATCCACTTCTCGCTATTCAATTTTTCCGGAGTGCTCAAGATATCTCGAAGATTCGTGTTTCCACTCTGCATTCGTTCAAGCTCTTTCGAGGTGGTTACCAAATTCAAACCATTTAATTCAACCGGTGCTTTCTCTCTTAAATCGTTCTACGGTGTTTCTTTTGAGTGGGCCCTAACCCACAGGTATTTTCCCAGGATCTTACCTGACTCTTCTTATTTTACCGGAGCTATTTTCAAATTCATCTCAAAGTTTGACGTAAGAATGATTTATCATCAGTCAAATGTATTTCTCCAAGATCTGTCAAATTCTTTTCATCGTTGGCTCAACCTTTCCAATTTTTTCATTCCGGAGTGCCTCAACAATTCATGGTGGTGTTTCTCATCATCATTCTCTGCGTTTGAAGACCGAAGAAGAGTTTTACCTCCATATCTTATCCGCTCTCTCACAGATTCGTGATTCTAGCTTGTTGCCATCCTCTCATATTTATTTTCGATTGTGGGAATTCTTTTCACCTATCCGGAGCAATTTAGGAGTCTTTTCAGTTTGATTATCCGGAGCCCATCATCTCAGAATTATTCATTCTCAGCTTTCAGCTCACATCCTCCTAATTTTACCGGTGCATCGATCAAATATCCTCTAATCAGTGCATGATCTCTTCGTTCTCTCATATATAAATTCTCTCAAGCATCTTCATTCATTTGCTAATTCTTCCAGGTGTTCCTTTATCTTCCCTTCGGTCATTTTAATTCTTACGGTGGTTCGTTCAAGATTTCTCTTACTTTGTTATCATATCAATTCATTCGTTGTTCCAAATCCCACCGGCGGTTCCATCAAGACCTTATCAAGTTATCGATATCTCTCTTAATCTTTTCTACGAGAATAAGTAGTATGCCAAATCCGCTGCTTGTCATCAATTTAAATTGGTGAAGGATACGCATAACGTAATTCTTATTATTGTTTCATCCAAGTGGTTAATTCTCTATTCCGGAGGCTCATCAAATTCCTGATTTTCAATTGTTCATCTTCTCTTTTTCCCGGAGTTCCAACCTTTTTCAACTATTTCATCACGGAGATCCAGCTAAGTCATTACAAGGATTCACCTTGTGCTTTCAACTTCTCTTTCTTTCGTTTGATCATTCTTTCATTACCGGAGTTCTTCATGGAGGTTCTACATGATGGTTCATCAAGGGTTTAATTCCTTCTCAAAGTGTTCATCAAGATTCTTTTCAAAGGAGCTCAAGTATTCTTCATCTTGCAATCTGGAGTGCAATTTGTTTTCTACCGTATAATTTTAGGTGGTGCTATGTCATTCTACATAATTTGAGTTCATGTTTCATGATTCACATGTTGTCAAGAATGAGATATCCTAAATCCATCAATCTCGTCATTGGAGTTATCTTGGGTTATATTTCACCTAAAGCCTTCCCTAAGGATTGTTGCTATTTATGGTGCTTATAAATGATCCAAGTTCTTCATCTACTCTCCCGGTGAAATAAGTTTCTTGTCTCCTTGTGGATATCAGTCCAATCTATCGTTTCCGCCAGTGGCAGAATTTCAACTCAGCTTTGAGATGCTCTCCATAAGCCCACTACAAGCTTACTCTTTTCGTTGTTGGTTTTCCAACAATTCCGTTCGACACTTCTCCTAAAGATGATTTTCAAGCTCAATTGTGGCACAACTTGGTATTTTCTTCTCCATTCTTTTATCTCAATTATCTAACTTCTATTCTTTCGTTCCGGAGGCATTGTGTTGTTGTTCTCTTCAACCCATCATCTTGTTTTGTCAAGATCATGTTCTTTCCTTTGCTTATCCATTTAACCGAAGTGTTGTGCCCTCTGCTCTAGTTCTTTTCATTTTATTAAGTTTCATATCACTTTTCAAACGGAGTGTTGTCCGAATCTGTTCTCCCTTGTTCCTCTTTTCTAGCGGTGTGTTTTCAATTTTGTTCATCTCCGTTGCATTCTTTTCTTCAATTTGTTTAACCTCCCAAGGTTCTTTGGTCTCACTCGTTTGTCAAAGAAGCAACTTAGTTTTACCCCTTCTCTTTCTTTTCCATTGTCCCTCCGGTGCCATTCTAGATCTCGGGACGAGATCCTCTCGTAGTGGTGGAGTGTTGTGACGCCCCGAGACCGATGTGCCAGGTTTCTTCCAGTTATTCGCTGTCGTTGCCATGTCATTTTCTTGCGTGTTGCATCTTATCATGTCATAATGTTTTAAAACTTGCATTAGTCCGGGTTCCCCCAGTTCCGCCCGTTGTTCGTTCTGAGCCCAGACACACTTGCACGCCCCCGCGGCATGTCCGAATTAGTATTTTATAAGTGTCCAGAAAATGTTCTTGGAATGGGATGAGAGTTGGCGTGCGGTCTTATTTTTGAGTAGGTAGGCCGCCTGCCAAGTTTCATCGCGTTCGGAGTCCGTTTGACGCCCCAACAGATAACTATAGCGGCAATATAGCCGGTCTAACGTCGGACGTTTTCGGTCTCCGGAAACAGTCGCCGGGCCTCCCTCTCTTCTCTTCTCTCAGCTCGAGACCGTCTACACAGCCCACTAACTACCGCCGGGTCCAACCTAACCTCTCTCGTCAGCCCGCAGTCCTCCTCGCGCGCGCGCCCGAAAAGTTGTCCCGGATCCGACCTGAGCAGACGTCACCATTGCGTCCGGATCATCCCCAAACGTCTACAAAACGTCTCCGTTTTGTTAATTGGACTTCCTAACATATTTTTTTGCGACCATCCGATTCCGGTCGAAGGAACCAAACGCCCCTATCCAAAATCCACTTACTATATATAGACCCCTAACCTAATCTGGACAAAACCCTAAAATCTAGGGACTTGTCCCTTCACCCGCCGCCGCAATCCCCATCGAATCCACATCGGGATCCATCCCTCATCCTTACCTGTCCAATGAAGCCGCTGCTAGCCTCATCCTCTATGGGGATCCACCCTGAATCTCTTCCAACAAACCACTGCAGGAGCTCCCTCCTCCTGATCTGCCTCCATGCCTTCTCCCGCCGTCGACCGCGAGTCAGGAGCCCGAGCTCCTCTTCCCGAGCCGCAGCCACCCCGCAGCATCCAACCTCGCCGGCCTCCAGGACCTCTGCTCCTCCTCTGTTTTCTTCTTCCCCCTCTCTCGATTTCTTCCTCTCTCACGCACCTCCCTCTCTCTCAGGTACGCCATGAGCAGCCCCATGGATGGGCTCCTCCAGCCGACGCCAAGTCCCCGCTGTGGCCGCCGTTTGTTCTCGTCGATGCCTTGCGGATCCCCGCCGAATCAGCCTCCTCCGCGAGCCCTTCTTGCCGGAGCCCCTCGACCTCGACCACCTGCCGCCATGGACTAGCGCCACCGCCGGAGATGCCCCGTCCGCCGCCCGAACCTGCCAAAAACGAGCTCCAGCAGGGCCGCCCTTTCCTCCCCGCACTCTCCTCGCGTCCTTCTTCTCCTTTCTCTCCTCCCCACTCACCCGAGCCTCTCTCTCTCTCTGCCCGCAGGAGCATGCCGCTGCCGCCAGGATCTTTTCATCGTCGCTGTTGGTTGGATCCAGCCGCCCCTGCTTCCCGTCGAGCCTCACCGCTCCGCCGGTCCCGTCGAACGCCATCGCCCGAGCCTCCTGGTGCCCGCCTGCCATGGCCGCCTCGTCCCTGCTCCAGAGGAGGACAAGCAACGCCTGTGCCGTTGCCTGCGTCGCCCAGATCCTCCGACCTCCGTCCTTCGCCGCCGCGCCGGAGTTTGCGCCGCCGCTGCTCTGCTTCTTTCGAACCAGGAAGAGGACGAACGCCTTGCCTGAGCGCCCGCGTTGATTCTCGCGGACCCGCTGCGTCGGCATGCCTCCTTCCACCGTCCCAGCTCCCCCAGGCCCGCTCCTGCGTCCAGCGCCCGAGGCCCAGCCACTGTTTTGGCCCGGCCATATAAGGCCCAATGTGAGCACACCCCTGGCGCCCCACCCTTTTTTTCCTGTTGTTGGGCCAGCAGATCCGGCCCAGTATTTTTTTAGGCTCTGCGAATTGAGCTAATTTCCAGAAAACTGTTGTTTTACAGAAAACCCCTTGTAGATCATGCATATAATAACTTAATAACCGTGCATCGGTTTAAAACAAACTTAATATCAAAGTTGCTTAGAATTTTGTCTAGTTTAATAATATGCAACTTTCATCTATGTTTAAAATGTCTAAAATTCTGTTTATTTAAATTTGCTCCTATGCCCTGCTAAAATGCTTTAATTCATAACTAAATAACCGTAGCTCCAAACTTAACAAACTTTATATGTAAATGGGGTAGAAAAATGCCTAGTTTAACATGATGGCTTTACTTTGCATGTTTAATAACTCTAAAATATGGTTTAGAGCAGAATAGTACCAAACCGTCAAATATGCACATGAGGTTTTTCCGGAACTGTTGTTTGTTATTTCCGGCCTCATTTAAACTTGCCTAGATAGATAGTTTCTTTATGCTTCATCTCTTGCCATGCTAACAACATTTAATCTTGTTGGGTACATAAATGAGAGAGAACTAAATAAGTCATGTCGTGTTTTCTTCAATATGCAACTCCGTTGCATATTGAGCTCCACTTAATTTGTAGGATTGTTTGTGCATTTTGACATGCCATGCCTCTTTAAACCGGACATGCATCATACTTGGTTGTGCATCATGCCATGTTCATGTGTTGGTTGTTTACTATGTTGTGTGCTTCTTTTCGGTGTTGCTTCTTCGGGTTGGTTCCGATAACATGCGTTTGTGAGGACCCGTTCGACTATGTCCGTTTGTCTTCTTCATGGACTTGTTCTTCTTCCTTGCGGGATCTCAGGCAAGATGACCATACCATCGAAATCACTTCTATCTTTGCGTGCTAGTTGCTCGCTCTTTTGCTATGCCTATGCTGCGATACCTACCACTTTCTTATCATGCCTTCCATATTGTTGAGCCAAGCCTCTAACCCACCTTGTCCTAGAAAACCGTTGTGTGGCTATGTTACCGCTTTGCTCATCCCCTCTTATAGCGATGTTAGTTGCAGGTGAAGATTGGAGTTGTTCCTTGTTGGAACATGGATATTTTGTTGGGATATCACAATATCTCTTATTTAATTAATGCATCTATATACTTGGTAAAGGGTGGAAGGCTCGGCCTTATGCCTGGTGTTTTGTTCCACTCTTGCCGCCCTAGTTTCAGTCATATCGGTGTTATGTTCCCGGATTTTGCGTTCCTTACGCGGTTGGGTTATAATGGGAACCCCTTGACAGTTCGCCTTGAATAAAACTCCTCCGGCAAGGCCCAACATTGGTTTTACCATTCGCCACCTAGCCTTTTCTTTCCCTTGGGTTCTGCAGACTCAAGGGACATCTTTATTTAAACCCTCGGGCCAGTGTTCCTCTGAGTGTTGGTCCAACTGAGCGATGTCCGGAGCTACCAGGGGCAACTTTGGGCTGGCCCACCCGACGTCTGGCTCATCCGGTGTGCCCTGAGAACGAGATATGTGCAGCTCCTATCGGGATTTGTCAGCACATCTGGGTGGCTTTGCTGGTCTTGTTTTACCATTGTCGAAATGTCTTGTAACCGGGATTCCGAGTCTGATCGGGTCTTCCCGCTAGAAGGAATATCCTTCGTTGACCATGAGAGCTTGTGATGGGCTAAGTTGGGACACCCCTGTAGGGATTTGAACTTTCGAAAGCCGTGCCCGCGGTTATGGGCAGATGGGAATTTGTTAATGTCCGGTTGTAGAAAACCTGAACTTGACCCTAATTAAAATACATCAACCGCGTGTGTTACCGTGATGGTCTCTTCTCGGCGGGGTCCGGGAAGTGAACACGGTGTTGGAGTAATGCCTGACGTAGGTTGTTCTAGGATCACTTCTTGATCATAGTTTTATCGACCGTGCCTTGCCTTCTCTTCTCGCTCTCATTTGCGTATGTTAGCCACCAAACATGCTAGTCGCTTGCTGCATCTCCACCTCATACCTTTTACCTTATCCATAATCTTAAATAGTCTTGATCGCGAGGGTGTGAGATTGTTGAGTCCCCGTGACTCACAGATACTTCCAAACCAGCTTGCAGGTGTCGTTGAACCATGCAGATGACGCAACCAAGCTCAAGGAGGAGCTTGATGAAGACCTTGTCCTTTGTGTTGTTTCGTTCCAGTTGATCAGTAGTGGAGCCCTGTTGGGCTCGATCGGGGATCTGTGTAGCATTTGGGGTAGTCTTCTTTTATTTTGGTTTTGTAGTCGGACCTTGTTTGTACCTGGATGATGTAATGCTTTATTCATGTATTGTGTGAAGTGGCGATTGTAAGGAAACTATGTATCTTTTCCCTTATGTATTACATGGGTTGTGTGAAGATTACCTCACTTGCGACATTGCTTTCAATGCGGTTATGCCGCATCGAGGGCGTTACATGCACAGCACCTTGATCTTCAAGGAGGGCATCGGGAAGAATAAATACAGCGACCAGACCGCACTAGACACCGCGGGGCCATTTGGAAGCATGATAATGTGGTGACGGCTGAGTAACT